>NC_084633.1:19646847-19661847 GCF_033978795.1 Nerophis ophidion | reverse complement strand
ATGACCTTAGTAACTAATTAGATGACCATAGTAACTAATTATATGACCACAGTAACTAATTAGATGACCATAGTAACTAATTAGATGACCATAGTAACTAATTATAAGACCATAGTAACTAATTAGATGACCATAGTAACTAATTAGATGACCATAGTAACTAATTAGATGACCACAGTAACTAATTAGATGACCATAGTAACTAATTAGATGACCACAGTAACTAATTAGATGACCACAGTAACTAATTAGATGACCATAGTAACTAATTAGATGACCATAGTAACTAATTATATGACCATAGTAACTAATTATATGACCTTAGTAACTAATTATATGACCTTAGTAACTAATTAGATGACCACAGTAACTAATTAGATGACCATAGTAACTAATTATACGACCACAGTAACTAAGTATATTACCAACAGCACAGATTCCAGCCATTTAAATACTTTGTACAGTTGAAGACTTCCGGCCATTAGAAAACAGGACTGCACATCATAATGGCAGCTACACTTTCCACCTTGAACATCTAAAAATATATATATATATATTTGGGAATGTCAGGCGGTCCAGATCTGGTCTAACCACTAGGCCACCGAGGTGGTGGACTAGAACGGACTAGAACGCCACGTCGCCTTGGCTTCCTTTTTGTCCCCTCGTTTATGTTCATTACCCTGAGCAGGCGCCATTGTTGCATGGATAATTCATTGCCGTGCGTGTGTGTGTGAGTGTGTGTGTGTGTGTGTGTGTGTGTTTTCTTTGCTGGTGACGTAAAAACCCAAAAAGATGCATGACGAGGAAATAACCCCCTCGCAATGATGAGACCCCTCTATTTTTACCATCTTCACTTTCAGTCTGTCTGTCCTTGGGTGTCTGCAGCCAGCTGTGTCTCCGGGCCATTAGTGACACCCCCCCCCACCCCCCCCCACCCCTCCACCCCTTCTCCTCCCTCCATCCATTTTTTCCCCATCACCGACTCCCCCGTCAGAACCCTCCCCACTCCCTCCCGTGACCACCGGGGGCTTCATTGTCACGGCAAAACAGTCTCGGGTTCGCCGCGCTGTCACGCCACTGCGCCAAAACTCTTGACGAGCCGGGCCGGAGGCAGGCGGGAACGGGGAACGGGGAACACACACGGCGGTTTTTTTGTAGCAGTGCGCCATTCCGGTCCATACGCCAACGTACACATGGTGCAGTTCATCCACAGCGTGCTCAAAAAGCACACCGTCAGCATCCCGGCCTCTTTATGCGGACATGCTCCTCCTCCTCCTCCTGAGACTTCTGCAGCTTCCTCTCATTATGCAAAAGCCATTTGCGCCGTAAAAGCACTCACACGTCCTGCAGTCACAATAAAAGCCGGAGTGCGTCCCCCCCTTAGACGCCATGTTGACGTCGAGACCAGACGCCAAACTGGCTGAGAGAGCCAAAAAGCCAAATATTTTAAAATGTATTTCCGTAAGAGCCATATAATATATTTTTTTTAACACTGAACAACTAAACGCGTGCATTTTTAAGTAAGACCAGCATTTCTAGAGTATAATAGGTCTCTTATTCTTTGTAATAACATTGTTATTCTGAAGCTAACTGTGGAGGGGGCGTGGCCCGCGGGTCTGCAGCGAACTGGGGTGAGCCAGGACCGGCCTCGAAATCAGCGAGAGCTGCGTGGATGGCCCACCTGAGCCTTGTTATCTAATCACCTGTCGCTTTGTTATAAGCAGCAGCCAGGAGGAGAGACGGGGTTGGGGCTGGAGCCGGAGCGCGAGCGAGAACGAAAGAGAAAAAGACAATTGCTGGAAAGCAACTGAGAGACTTATTGAAAAATAAAACAATATTGTAACCCTGAAACAGGCTCTCACTAACCAATAATAAATAAATAACTTCTTAAAGCAACTTCTTGAACAGGTGTGGTAGTAAACGGATGGATGGACTAAAAATGCATGAGAATGAACATTATTTTTAACATTTATTACAAGTGGAATTATTCATTACTTATCCTGTCAAGCAATGTCAGCTCAGATTTATCTGAGAGCCAGATGCGGTCATCAAAAGAGCCACATCTGGTTCTAGAGCCATAGGTTCCCTACCCCTGGGTTAGGCTCTCTGGATGGCTGACTCCCGCACAAACTAAAATTCGCTCCATTTTGTCCACTAAAGACGCCGAGATCATTATCCATGCGTTTGTTACGCCTCGCCTCGATTACTGTAACGTATTATTTTCGGGTCTCCCCATGTCTAGCATTAAAAGATTACAGTTGGTACAAAATGCGGCTGCTAGACTTTTGACAAGAACAAGAAAATTTGATCATATTACGACTGTACTGTATATACCTTTATATACATATATACATACACATATACCTATACTGTATATACCTTTATATACATATATACATATATATATACCTATACTGTATATACCTTTATATACATATATACATACATATATACCTATACTGGCTCACCTGCACTGGCTTCCTGTGCACTTAAGATGTGACTTTAAGGTTTTACTACTTACGTATCAAATACTACACGGTCTAGCTCCATCCTATCTTGCCGATTGTATTGTACCATATGTCCCGGCAAGAAATCTGCGTTCAAAGGACTCCGGCTTATTAGTGATTCCCAAAGCCCAAAAAAAGTCTGCGGGCTATAGAACATTTTCCGTTCGGGCTCCAGTACTCTGGAATGCCCTCCCGGTAACAGTTCGAGATGCTACCTCAGTAGAAGCATTTAAGTCTCACCTTAAAACTCATTTGTATACTCTAGCCTTTAAATAGACTCCCTTTTTAGACCAGTTGATCTGCCGTTTCTTTTCTTTTTCTTCTATGTCCCACTCTCCCTTGTGGAGGGGGTCCGGTCCGATCCGGTGGTCATGTACTGCTCGCCTGTGTATCGGCTGGGGACATCTCTGCGCTGCTGATCCGCCTCCGCTTGGGATGGTTTCCTGCTGGCTCCGCTGTGAACGGGACTCTCGTTGCTGTGTTGGATCCGCTTTGGACTGGACTCTCGCTGATGTGTTGGATCCATTATGGATTGAACTTTCACAGTATCATGTTAGACCCGCTCGACATCCATTGCTTTCCTCCTCTCCAAGGTTCTCATAGTCATCATTGTCACCGATGTCCCACTGGGTGTGAGTTTTCCTTGCCCTTATGTGGGCCTACCGAGGATGTTGTGGTGGTTTGTGCAGCCCTTTGAGACACTAGTGATTTAGGGCTATATAAGTAAACATTGATTGATTGATTGAAATATATCATCCATTGGAATACACATACACGATATTTTCCAAAAGTATTTGGCCACCCGCCTTGACTCACATATGTACTTGAAGTGCCATCCCATTCCTAACCCATAGGGGTCAATATGTCAGGCATTTGTCTGTTTCCTCTGTGTTTAGTATTTCCTGTCTAGTGCTCTTATTTTGTCAGCTTCCTGTCTTGTTCCCTAAGTGCTGTGTTCCTCCTCAGCTGGCCACACCTGTTGCCAATCAGCCCCGCTCCTATTTGTCAGTGGCTGGATCATTGCATTGTCTTGTCGATGTCACGTCTAGTCGCTCTTGTTTAGCTCGGTTGGTAGAGCGGCCGTGCCAGCAACTTGAGGGTTGCAGGTTCGATTCCCGCTTCCGCCATCCCAGTCACTGCCGTTGTGTCCTTGGGCAAGGCACTTTACCCACCTGCTCCCAGTGCCACCCACACTGGTTTGAATGTAACTTAGATATTGGGTTTCACTATGTAAAGCGCTTTGTAGTCACTCGAGAAAAAGCGCTATATAAATATAATTCACTTCACTTCACTTGTGATGTGTTATCGCTCCTGTCGTGTCGTACCTTGTCTTTGCAGCGTAGCGGTAAGCTATATTCAGTTGATGTTTGTAGCTGAGATAGGCGCCAGCGCCCCCCGCGACCCCAAAAGGGAATAAGCGGTAGAAAATGGATGGATGGATGGATGTTTGTAGCTTACTGTTTTTTGTTCCCTGCTTCCGTTTTATTTTTCATTATACAAGTACGACTTCTGTTTGCTACCCGCTAGCTTCCACACTAAGCCCCTGTTCATTATTTTCTAGCTCCCAGGCTAGTTCCTTTTGTTTGATTATCCGCCTGGTGCGCGCTTTGTGTTTTGTACCCTTTTGGTTTTGTTTTGGTGTTAGTATTTAATTAAATCATGCTTTCACATTCCATGCCCGCCTCCATCTCTGCATCTTGGGGTTCGTCACAAAATACCCGTGACACAATATGACCTTTTGCAGCTATTACAGCTTCAACTCTTCTGGGAAGGCTGTCCACAAGGTCGCGGAGTGTGTTCTTCCAAAAGCGCATTGGTGAGATCACACACACGTGACGTTTACCCGGCTCTCAGTCGCCGTTCTAATTCATCCCAAAGGTGTTCTGTCGGGTTCAGGTCAGGACTCTGTGCAGGCCAGTCAAGTTCATCCACACCATGGACCTTGCTTTAAAGGCCGACTGAAAGCCGCTACTAGCGACCACGCAGTCTGATAGTTTATATATCAATGATGAAATATTAACATTGCAACACATGCCAATACGGCCGCTTTAGTTTAATAAATTGCAATTTCAAATTTCCCGCCAAGCGGCGTGTTAAAAACGTCGCGGTATGATGACGCTTGCGTTTGACGTCTCGGGTTGTAGCGGACATTATTTTCCAGCCCCATCCCAGCTACAAGTCGTCTGCTTAAAATCGCATAATTACACAGTATTCTGGACATCTGTGTCGCTGAATCTTTTGCAATTTGTTCAATTGATAATGGATACGTCAAAGAAGAAAGGCCTTGAGCCACACAAACACAGCCGGTGTTTCCTTGCTTAAAATTCCCGACGGTGAACCTTTACTATGGAACAGAGCGGTCAAGCCAACATGGATCCCAACCACATCTCAACGGGCAGGTTTCAGTGAGAAATTTGTGGTAATAAGTCGGCTCTTACCGGAGACATCAGCGGAGCTTGCGTGACTCCCCTCAGAGACACTGGCGGTCAACACACTCGTGGCCACAGCCCTCTGACTTTCAGGTACTATATAATCTCACCAAGACACTAGCAACACAATAAGCAGGTAAGGGATTTTCCAGAATTATCCTAGTAAATGTCTTTTTTTTTCTCTAGTCCTTCACTCTAACTTTCCTCGTCCGACTTTGAGGTATGACTTTAGAATCTCACTAAAACACGATTAAAACAATAAGCAGATAAGGGATCTTCCAGAATTATCCTAGTAAATGTGTCTAATTACATCCGGAACGCTCACACTACTGCCGCCCGGAGCCGTGGCTTTTTCTTTTTTTTCTTCTTTTTTTTTTTGGTGCTTCACTCTAACTTTCCTTATCCACAAATCTTTCATCCTCTCTCAAATTAATGGGGAAATTGTCGCTTTCTCGGTATGAATCGCTCTCGCTGCTGGTGGCCATGATTGTAAACAATGTTCAGATGTGAGGAGCTCCACAACCCGTGACATCACGCGCACATCGTCTGCTACTTCCGGTACAAGCAAGGCTTTTTTTTTTTTTTAGCGTGCAAAAGTTGCAAACTTTATCGTGGATGTTCTCTACTAAATCCTTTCAGCACAAATATGGCAATATGGCGAAATGATGAAGTATGACACATAGAATGGACCTGCTATCCCCGTTTAAATAAGAACATCTTTTTTCAGTAGGCCTTTAAGCACTGTTGAACGGTTATGCTGGAAGAGGAATGGGTTATACTTGAAAAGTGCTTTTCTACCTTCAAGGTACTCAAAGCACTTTGACACTATTTGCACATTCGGAAACACATTCACACACACTGCCAGGGAGCTGTCATGCAAGGCCCTAACCACGACCCATCAGGAGCAAGGGGTGAAGCGTCTTGCCCGAGGACACAACGGATGTGACGAGGTTGGCAGAAGGTGGGGATCGAACCATGAACCCTCAGGTTACTGGCACAGCCACGCTGTCCCCTTATATATATATATATATATATATATATATATATATATATGTATATATATATATTTATACATATATATATATATATATGTATATATATATATATATATATTCCCACAACGTTGGAGTATGGAATTGTCCGACATGTTTTGGTATCCTGGAGCATTCAAAGTTCCTTTCACTGGAACCAATGGGCCCAACGCCTGAAAAAACCAAACCCCACAGCATAATTCCTCCTCCAGACAATCTGGAGAAATCACTCCACGTAAGCGGCATGGCCGGAAACCAACATTTAATGACCATCCATCCATCCATCCATCCATCTTCTTCCGCTTATCCGAGGTCGGGTCGCGGGGGCAACAACCTAAGCAGGGAAACCCAGACTTCCCTCTCCCCAGCCACTTCGTCTAGCTCTTCCCGGGGGATCCCGAGGCGTTCCCAGGCCAGCCGGGAGACATAGCGAGATCTATGTGAGATCGTGAGATCGACAGGCGGATCGGTGCGGCGTCTTCAGTAATGCGGACGTTGTACCGATCCATTGTGGTGAAAAAGGAGCTGAGCCGGAAGGCAAAGCTCTCAATTTACCGGTCGATCTACGTTCCCATCCTCACCTATGGTCATGAGCTTTGGGTCATGACCGAAAGGATAAGATCACGGGTACAAGCGGCCCAAATGAGTTTCCAGGTCTCTCCCTTAGAGATAGGGTGAGAAGCTCTGCCATCCGGGAGGAACTCAAAGTAAAGCCGCTGCTCCTCCACATGGAGAGGAGCCAGATGAGGTGGTTCGGGCATCTGGTCAGGATGCCACCCGAACGCCTCCCTAGGGAGGTGTTTAGGGCACGTCCGACCGGTAGGAGGCCACGGGGAAGACCCAGGACACATTTAATGACCGTGACCTTCAATCCCTCAGACGGCACTGTATCAAAAACCGACATCAATCTCTTAAAGGATATCACCACATGGGCTCAGGAACACTTCAGAAAACCACTGTCACTAAATACAGTTGGTCGCTACATCTGTAAGTGCAAGTTATGCAAAGCGAAAGCCATGTATCAACAACATCCAGAAACGCCGCCGGCTTCTCTGGGCCCGAGATCATCTAAGATGGACTGATGTAAAGTGGAAAAGTGTTCTGTGGTCTGAAGAGTCCATATTTTAAATTTTTTGGGAAAATATTCGACATTGTGTCCCAAAGGGGAAGCGAACCATCCAGACTTTTATCGACGCAAAGTGTAAAAGCCAGCATGTGTGATGGTATGGGGGTGCATTAGTGCCCAAGGCATGGGTAACTTACACATCTGTGAAGGCACCATTAATGCTGAAAGGTACATACAGGTTTTAGAACAACATATTTTTTTCATGGATGCCCCTGCTTATTTCAGCAAGACAATGCCAAGCCACATTCAGCACGTGTTACAACAGCGTGGCTTCATAGTAAAAGACTGCAGGTACTTTCCTGGCCCGCCTGCAGTCCAGACCTGTCTCCCATTCGAAAATGTGTGGCGTATTATGAAGCGTAAAATACGACACTGCGCTACTGTGTGAAATTCATGAGCCTAATTTTTTTAGGTTTATCAATCAATCAATCAATGTTTATTTATATAGCCCCAAATCACAAATGTCTCAAAGGACTGCACAAATCATTACGACTACAACATCCTCGGAAGAACCCACAAAAGGGCAAGGAAAACTCACACCCAGTGGGACGCCAGTGACAATGCTGACAATGAGAAACCTTGGAGAGGACCTCAGATGTGGGCAACCCCACACTGCCAGGGAGCTGCCATGCAAGGCGCTAACCAGCACCCATCAGGAGCAAGGGTGAAGTGTCTTGCTCAGGACACAACGGACGTGACGAGGTTGGTACTAGGTGGGGATTGAACCAGGGACCCTCGGGTTGCTGGCACGGCCACTCTATCAACAGCGCCACGCTGTATTTTTTATAAGTAAAATATATACTAAATAAAATAAAAATTCATTATTTAATTGTCCCTAGTGTGTGAATGTGAGTGTGAATGTTGTCTATCTGTGTTGGCCCTGTGATGAGGTGGCGACTTGTCCAGGGTGTACCCTGCCTTCCGCCCGATTGTAGCTGAGATAGGCGCCAGCGCCCCCCGCGACCCCAAAAGGGAATAAGCGGTAGAAAATGGATGGATGGATGGATATTTTATTTTTGGTGTAATTAAAAACTAATATATATATATATATATATATATATATATATCCATCCATCCATTTTCTACCGCTTATTCCCTTTCGGGGTCGCGGGGGGGCGCTGGCGCCTATCTCAGCTACAATCGGGCGGAAGGCGGGGTACACCCTGGACAAGTTGCCACCTCATCGCAGGGCCAAGACAGATTATAGCAAAATATAACATTTCATTATTTTATTTTGTGTGTAATTAAAAAAAATACAAATAAATTATAGATATATATTTTTTTACACCCGAAAAAAAATATATGTAGTAAAATATAATAAAATGATTTCATTATTTTATTTTGTGTGTAATAAAAAAAATATTTAAAGAAATATATATATATATATTTTCCCTATTTTAATTACACACAAAATAAAATAATGAAGTAATTGTATTATATTTTAATATATATATGGGTGTGAGTTTAACTTGCCCTTATGTGGACCTAGTGGTTTGTGTTGTGGTTTGTGCAGCCCTTTGAGACACTAGTGATTTAGTGCTATATAACTAAATATCGATTAATTGATTGATTGATTGATATATATATATATATTACATTTTTTTTTTTTGAAAAATATGATGCTTTTCAAGGGAGTTTATCAAAACATAAATTCAAATATTTACCCTTTTTTGGGGGGGGGGGGGGGAAATTAATCCAGATTATTACATTTCTTATAGAATCCCCATAAATTAAAAAAGCCTTCCAGCCTAGTATATTCCCTACATTACCCACAAGCCCCCTCTGCGCCATTAGCGCCTCAGCTGTTAACCTTGACGATGACATCATGCATGCTGAATATATTAAGAGGGGAGGGGGGGACGGTGTGTGTGTGTGTGTGTGTGTGTGTGTGTGTGTGTGTGTGTGTGTGTGAGCGTTTGAATGAGACAGGAATTTGCCATCATGTGTCATCCTCGATGCCAGCCAGAGGGGCGGCAAGAGGGGAAGAACGATAAAAAAAGAACAGAGCCGCTAATGAAGTGTAGAAAAAAAATAAGGAGGAAGAGGAGGGTGGAAAAGGGGGGGGGGTGTGGGGGGGGATACAAACAGATGCAGGATGAAGATGGGGGGTGGGGGGGTGGAGGCAGGATTTGAGGGAGGAGAGACAGTCCTGGGCGGATGTTGACGGAGTGATGGAGAGTGGGAGAGGAGAGGAAGTGGGTGCGAAAAAGAGGAGGAAGAAAGGAAGAGAGGATGAGGAGGGAAAGGCAAAAATATCTTTGAATACATTCAATTTGACTCACGTCTTCACTTTATTCCTAAAGAGTCATCTTGTTTCTAAAATACTCTTTTATGGTTCAAAAAAAAAAAAAAGATGAGGTCAGAAGGAGGGGAAAAAAAAAAAATGGCACAAAAATGGTGACGAGGGTATGATGTCATCATGATGCAGCTTCAGAAAAAAAAAGAGAGGGAAAAAAGGCAAGGGATTGAAAATATCTACTTATCCATCCAATTCTACCGCTTGTCGCTGGAGCCAATCTCAGCTGCATTTCGGGCGGAAGGCGGGCTACACCCCGGACAAGTCGCCGCCTCATTGCAGACTGAATGAATATGAAAATAGGACCTCTTTTGGAAGAAGATATGATATATGTTACCGGGGTAATGCAGGGGAAAAGTCCCGTATTTCCTTGAATTGCGCTAATTCATTTCAAACCTCTTCTCACTGCGGCACTTACCAAAGGCATGCAGTAAAAATTTGAATGTGATGTAAGGATACCGTCGTGAAAAGCACATTTAATTAAAAAAAACGTTATTATGGTCTTACCTTTACTTATAAATATAGTCAATGCCAGCTCCTTCTGATCAAAAGCATGGATAACTTGTTTATAGAAGTCTTCCTTATCTTTCTTCAGTTTTAAAAGTCTGTCCGTCTCGATGGGGATCTTCCTTTATTACCTCCTGCTTCCATTGAAAGTCTAGTTTAGAAAACTGCTATTAGACCGCTGCTATCAGTTAGCTGGGCTCCTCAAGTGCGGGCGACGACAGAATTATCCTCGGACAACTCCCCCTCCCGTTTTGCTCCGTGGGAGATCTTTTTATCCCACTGCTGCCACCAGGAAGTGTTATTGTAGGACTGGAACATGCTTTATTTCAGCCTGGTTGTTTACGTGGTGTTACATCCTAAAAGGATCCGACGTGCAACCCCCTCGCGTCGGCACAAATTACGTCACTCATTTCACTTCTTCCGCAGCCGAGTAGTCGCAAGAAGGATCACTAGCGCCCTCTACCACCAGGAGGCGGGAGTCGTTTAATGACTCATATTTGACACACGCAGCTACGGTATTGTGACGGTCTCAAGCCGTCGTCTCGCGGGTTCCCAGGACCACCAAGGAAGGACATGGCTTGAGCAGTTTGACTTTATTTATTTTTCAATAAAACCTCAGTCCAGGTCGCTATTCCGCTCCTCCTCTCCACTCACTCGCCGACGCCGCCTCCTCGCCGCCATACTTATAAATAAAGTCCATGCGCAGCTTCTTCTAAACAAAAGCATCGATAACTTGTTTATAGAAGTCTTCCTTATCTTTCTTCAGTTTTAAAAGTCTCTCCGTCTCGATGGAGATCTTCCTTTATTACCTCCTGCTTCCATTGAAAGTCCAGTTTAGAAAACGGTTTTATTTTAGATATGTAATCCTCCATTTTAAAAGTGCAAGCGAGAGGAAAAAATAAACCAAATTTCACACACTCATCAGAACTGGCGAAAATTGCCATTTAATGAAAAAACCAAACCCCAAAAATGAAAAATGCGCTCTAGCGCCCCCTAGGAAAAAAAAAAACAGACTGCTTGTAACTTCTGTTAGCAATGTCGTAGAGACATGAAACAAAAACATCTATGTAGGGCTAACTTAGACCTAGATTTCATAATTTTACTTTATACGGCAAAAATCAACAGAAATTTTGCAAAAACTCAATCAAAGCAAAATTTTCGCAAAAAATTAAATTTTTGCCACTTTGAGCTAAAATTTGACCCCCTTAAAATGCTTCAAAACTCACCAAACTTGGCACACACATCAGGACTGGTAAAAATTGCGATCTAGTGATTGTAGCTGAGATAGGCGCCAGCGCCCCCCGCCACCCCAAAAAGGGAATAAGCGGTAGGAAATGGATGGATGGATGGATGAAAAAACCAAACCCCAAAACTCAAAATTGTGCTCTATCGCAATTTTTGAATAAAACACAGCAAAAACTGCTCCTAGGAAGAAAACACAAACAAAATTGCTTGTAACTTCCAGTATAAATGCCGGAAAGTCATGAAACAAAAACTTCTATGTAGGTCTCACTTAGACCTACATTTAGATAATTGACATCCTTCGGCAAAAATCAACAGGAAGTTAAAAATTACCCCTTCAAAATAAAAGTTTTGACTGGCAAAAATTACCATTCAATAAAAAACCAAACCCTAAAAATCTAAATTGCGCTCTAGCGCCCCCTAGGGGAAAAAAACAGACTGCTTGTGACTTCTGTTAGCAATGTCGTAGAGACATGAAACAAAAACCTCTATGTAGGGCTAACTTAGACCTAGATTTCATAATTTTACTTTATACGGCAAAAATCAACAGAAATTTTGCAAAAACTCAATCAAAGCAAAATTTTCGCAAAAAATTCAATTTTTGCCTCTTTGAGCTGAAATTAGACCCCTTTAAAATGCTTCAAAACTCACCAAACTTGGCACACACCTCAGGACTGGCAAAAATTTCGATCTAGTGAAAAAAACCAAACCCCAAAACTCAAAATTGCGCTCTATCGCAATTTTTGAATAAAACACAGCAAAAACTGCTCCTAGGAAGAAAACACAAACAAAATTGCTTGTAACTTCCAGTAGGAATACCGGAAAGTCATGAAACAAAAACTTCTATGTAGGTCTCACTTAGACCTACATTTAGATAATTGACATCCTTTGGCAAAAATCAACAGGAAGTTAAAAATTACCCCTTCAAAACAAAAGTTTTGACTGGCAAAAATTACCATTCAATAAAAAACCAAACCCTAAAAATCAAAATTGCGCTCTAGCGCCCCCTAGGAAAAAAACCCAGACTGCTTGTAACTTCTGTTAGCAATGTCGTAGAGACATGAAACAAAAACCTCTATGTAGGGCTAACTTAGACCTAGATTTCATAATTTTACTTAATACGGCAAAAATCAACAGAAATTTTGCAAAAACTCAATCAAAGCAAAATTTTCGCAAAAAATTCAATTTTTGCCTCTTTGAGCTGAAATTAGACCCCCTTAAAATGCTTCTAAACTCACCAAACTTTGCACACACATCAGGACTGGCAAAAATTGCGATCTAGTGAAAAAAAACAAACCCCAAAACTCAAAATTGCGCTCTATCGCAATTTTTGAATAAAACACAGCAAAAACTGCTCCTAGGAAGAAAACACAAACAAAATTGCTTGTAACTTCCAGTAGGAATACCGGAAAGTCATGAAACAAAAACTTCTATGTAGGTCTCACTTAGACCTACATTTAGATAATTGACATCCTTTGGCAAAAATCAACAGGAAGTTAAAAATTACCCCTTCAAAACAAAAGTTTTGACTGGCAAAAATTGCCATTCAATAAAAAACCAAACCCTAAAAATCAAAATTGCGCTCTAGCGCCCCCTAGGAAAAAAAAACAGACTGCTTGTAACTTCTGTTAGCAATGTCGTAGAGACATGAAACAAAAACCTCTATGTAGGGCTAACTTAGACCTAGATTTCATAATTTTACTTTATACGGCAAAAATCAACAGAAATTTTGCAAAAACTCAATCAAAGCAAAATTTTCGCAAAAAATTAAATTTTTGCCTCTTTGAGCTGAAATTAGACCCCCTTAAAATGCTTCAAAACTCACCAAACTTGGCACACACATCAGGACTGGCAAAAATTGCGATCTAGTGAAAAAAACCAAACCCCAAAACTCAAAATTGCGCTCTATCGCAATTTTTGAATAAAACACAGCAAAAACTGCTCCTAGGAAGAAAACACAAACAAAATTGCTGTAACTTCCAGTAGGAATGCCGGAAAGTCATGAAACAAAAACTTCTATGTAGGTCTCACTTAGACCTACATTTAGATAATTGACATCCTTTGGCAAAAATCAACAGGAAGTTAAAAATTACCTCTTCAAAATAAAAGTTATGACTGGCCAAAAATTGCCATTCAATAAAAAACCAAACCCTAAAAATCTAAATTGCGCTCCAGCGCCCCCTAGGAAAAAACCCAGACAAAACTGCATGTAACTTCTGTTAGAAAAGTCGTAGAGACATGAAATAAAAACCTCTATGTTGGTCTGACTTAGACCAGGGCTTGAGTAGCGGCGACCAACGCTGCTTGCAGCTTTAATTTTTATTGGAATTCGATGCTTGCAACGTGTGTCGAAAAAGCTGGCACGGGTGGCAAAAAAGACTGAGAAAGTCGAGGAATGCTCATCAAAACACTTACTTGGAACGTCCCACATTGATGAATGCGTGCTCACTGCCACTAAAGTACAAACCCCGTTTCCATATGAGTTGGGAAATGGTGTTAAATGTAAATATAAACAGAATACAATGATTTGCAAATCCTTTTCAACTCATATTCAGTTGAATATGCTACAAAGACAACATATTTCATGTTCAAACTCATAAACATATTTTTTTTTGCAAATAATCATTAACTTTAGAACTTGATGCCAGCAACACGTGACAAAGAAGTTGGGAAAGGTGGCAATGAATACTGATAAAGTTGAGGAATGCTCATCAAACACTTATTTGGAACATCCCACAGGTGTGCAGGCTAATTGGGAACAGGTGGGTGCCGTGATTGGCTAAGTAATTCACAAACAAGGATAGGGCGAGGGTCACCAATTTGTGAGCAAATTGTCAAACCGTTTTAGAACAACATTTCTCAACGAGCTATTGCAAGGAATTTAGGGATTTTTACCATCTATGGTCCGAAAAATCATCAAAAAGTTCAGAGAATCTGGAGAAATCACTGCACGTAGGCGATGATATTACGGACTTTTGATCCCTCAGGCGGTACAGCATCAAAAAAACCGACATCAGTGTGTAAAGGATATCACCACATAGGCTCAGGGAACACTTCATAAAAACACTGTCAGTAACTACAGTTGGTCGCTACATCTGTAAGTGCAGGTTAAAACTCTACTATGCAAAGTCAAACCCATTTATCAACAACATCCTGAAACGCCGCCGGCTCGGCTGGGCCCGAGCTCACCTAAGATGGACTGATGCAAAGTGGAAAGGTGTTCTGTGGTCTGACAAGTCTACATTTCAAATTATATTTGGAAACAGAGGACGTGGTGTCCTCAAGAACATTCGGATTGTTGAGAGAAGCGCTATATAAATATAATTCACAATTCACAATAGGCGCAAAGTTGAAAAGCCAGCATGTGTGATGGTATGGGGGTGCATTAGTGCCCAAGGCATGGGTAACTTACACATCTGTGAAGGCACCATTAATGCTGAAAGGTACATACAGGTTTTGGAAGAAACATATGTTGTCATCCAAGCAATGTTATCATGGACGCCCCTGCTTATTTCAGCAAGACAATGCAAACCATGTGTTGCAACAGCCTGGCTTCATAGTAGTCCAGACCTGACTCTCATTGAAAATGTGTAGCGCATAATGAAGCCTAAAATAGCACAACGGAGACTGTTGAACAACTTCAGCTGTACATCAAGCAAGAATAGGAAATGATTCCACCTGAAAAGCTGCAAAAATGTGTCTCCTCAGTTCCCAAACCTTCACTGAGTGCTGTTAAAAGGAAAGGCCATGTAACACAGTGGTAAAAATGCCAAGCCACATGTTACAACAGCGTGGCTTCGTAGTAAAAGAGTGCGGGTACTTACTTGCAGTCCAGACCTGTCTCCAATGGAAAATGTGTGGC
>NC_084633.1:19554347-19639347 GCF_033978795.1 Nerophis ophidion | reverse complement strand
TGCTGAATTTCGGGAGTCTCCCGGAAAATCCGGGAGGGTTGGCAAGTATGATTAGGAGTCTTTGTTTGTTTACTTACTACTAAAAGACAAGTTGTCTAGTATGTTCACTATTTTATTTAAGGCCTAAATTACTATAATAAACATATGTTTAATGTAACCTAAGGTTTTTGGTTAGAATAAAGCCAATAATGCAATATTTTGATACTTTTGTTGCAGACAAACTGCTTTACGGTAGACGAAAAAGTGACTGCTGTTGTTGTGTGTTGTTACCGCGCTGGGAGGACGTTAATGAAACTGCCTAACAATAAACCCACATAAGAAACCAAGAACTCGCCCTCGATTATTCTACAGTTATAACGTCTTTGGGCAGACATGATGTTTGTATTGTGGGAAAGCGGACGTGAAAACAGGCTGTCTTCACTCAGGTCCGCATGGAACTGGAAGGGGCGTGGCCTCCATCTCCGCCTCAATTTCGGGAGATTTGTGGGAGAAAATGTGTCCGGGGCGGGGGGTTTTCGGGAGAGGCGCTGAATTTCGGGAGTCTCCCGGAAAATCCGGGAGGGTTGGCAAGTATGATTAGGAGTCTTTGTTTGTTTACTTACTACTAAAAGACAAGTTGTCTAGTATGTTCACTATTTTATTTAAGGCCTAAATTACTATAATAAACATATGTTTAATGTAACCTAAGGTTTTTGGTAAGAATAAAGCCAATAATGCCATATTTCGATAGCATCACAAAATCTTCGTTCATTTTCATTTATTACATATATTATTGTATTTATTTTATACATACATATATATATATATATATATATATATATATAAATAAAATATATACTTAAATTTCTGTGTTCATTTATTTACACATATACACACACATAACACTCATCTACTCATTGTTGAGTTAAGGGTTGAATTGTCCATCCTTGTTCTATTCTCTGTCACTATGTTAGTAGATGGCAGTATTGTCCTGTTTAAGAGTGTCACAACATTGCTGTTTACGGCAGGCAAACTGCTTTACGGTAGACGAAAACGTGACTGCTGTTGTTGTGTGTTGTTACCGCGCTGGGAGGACGTTAATGAAACTGCCTAACAATAAACCCACATAAGAAACCAAAAACTTGCCCTTGAATAAAGCCAATAATGCAATATTTCGATACTTTTGTTGCACTTTGCAGCATAGACTCAAGCACTTGGCTAATACACAAATAAAAACATAAGCATACAAAATGAGGACTCGGGACGAAGTACAGTTTTGTATTATTTCTGATACAAAGCTGTTTTTTTTTTGTGTTTTTTTTTACAAATTTTGACCTGGTCCGCCATGCCCACATGTCACCAGGCGGTACCTTTGCCCCGCCACGCCGCCCTCTTGTTTAAGGCCGTCAGTTAGCCGGCGTGCCCGCGGGGGCCACAAGTTGGCATCTGGTGGGCGCCCACTTTGACATCACACGGCGGCCATTCACTGCGCTGCCTGCCGCCGTTGCCATGGCAGCTAATTCACAGGCGGCGAGCTTACTTTGCGTCCTTTGCACGGAGGCAGTCAAGCAACACGCACACACACACACACACACACACACACACGCACACGCACACGCACACACGCACACACACGCACACACACACACACACACACACTAGTATTTCGTACCTTCGAGAGAGCGCCGAAAAAATGCCTACCTCTTTCTAGATACATAAAGATGTGTATTTACGACATAATATATATATATATATATATATATATATATATATATATATATATATATATATATATACTATGCAAATATACAAAAAGCTTGTTCTGAAAAAGGACTTGGAATTTTTCAAAAAATTCCTGACTTTGGAGCAATGTTCATGGACATGGGGAGAGGGAAGTCTGGGTTTCCCTGCTTAGGCTGTTGCCCCCGCGACCCGACCTCGGATAAGCGGAAGATGATGGATGGACGGATGGATAGATTCAATGGTTTTCCATATTCCTCACTTTGGAGCAATGTTCACGGACTCTCGTATTTGGCTCTCTATTAGATGCAATGGTTTTCAGAATTCCTCACTTTGGAGCAATGTTCATGGACTGTAGTATTTGACTCTCTATTGTATGCAATGGTTTTCCGTATTCCTGACTTTGGAGCAATGTTCACGGACTCTCATATTTGGCTCTTTATTAGATGCAATGGTTTTCCGTATTTCTGACTTTGGAGCAATGTTCACGGACTCAAGTATTTGGCTCTCAATTAGATGCAATATTTTTCCGTATTCCTCACTTTGGAGCAATGTTCATGGACTCTAGTATTTGGCTCTCTATTAGACGCAATATTTTTCCGTATTCCTGACTTTGGAGCAATGTTCACGGGCTCTAGTATTTGGCTCTCTATTAGATGCAATGGTTTTCCGTATTCCTGACTTTGGAGCAATGTTCACGGACTCTAGTACTTGGCTCTCTTTTAGACGCAATAGTTTTCTGTATTCCTGACTTTGGAGCAATGTTCACGGACTCTAGTATTTGGCTCTCTATTAGATGCACGTATTCCTGACTTTGGAGCAATGTTCATGGACTCTAGTATTTGGCTCTCTATTAGACTCAATATTTTTCCGTATTCCTGACTTTGGAGCAATGTTCATGGACTTTAGTATTTGGCTCTCCATTAGATGCAACAGTTTTCCGTATTCCTGACTTTGGAGCAATGTTCACGGGCTCTAGTATTTGGCTCTCTATTAGATGCAATGGTTTTCCGTATTCCTGACTTTGGAGCAATGTTCACGGACTCTAGTACTTGGCTCTCTTTTAGACGCAATAGTTTTCTGTATTCCTGACTTTGGAGCAATGTTCACGGACTCTAGTATTTGGCTCTCTATTAGATGCACGTATTCCTGACTTTGGAGCAATGTTCACTGACTCTAGTATTTGGCTCTCTATTAGACGCAATATTTTTCCGTATTCCTGACTTTGGAGCAATGTTCACGGACTCTAGTATTTGGCTCTTTATTAGATGCGATGCTTTTCCATATTCCTGACTTTGGAGCAATGTTCACAGACTATTATTTGGCTCTCTAGTAGATGCAATGGTTTTTCGTATTCCTGACTTTGGAGCAATGTTCACGGACTCTAGTATTTGGCTCTGTATTAGATGCAATGGTTTTCCGTATTCCTGACTTTGGAGCAATGTTCACGGACTCTAGTATTTGGCTCTCTATTAGATGCAATGGTTTTCCGTATTCCTGACTTTGGAGCAATGTTCACGGACTCTAGTATTTGGCTCTGTATTAGATGCAATGGTTTTCCGTATTCCTGACATTGGAGCAATGTTCACGGACTCTAGTAGTTGGCTCTCTATTAGATGCAATGGTTTTCCGTATTCCTGACTTTGGAGCAATGTTCACGGACTCTAGTATTTGGCTCTCTATTCGATGCAATGGTTTTCCGTATTCCTGACTTTGGAGCAATGTTCACGGACTTTAGTGTTTGGCTCTCTATTAGAAGCAATGTTTTTCCTTATTCCTGACTTTGGAGCAATGTTCACGGACTCTAGTATTTGGCTCTGTATTAGATGCAATGGTTTTCCGTATTCCTGACATTGGAGCAATGTTCACGGACTCTAGTAGTTGGCTCTCTATTAGATGCAATGGTTTTCCGTATTCCTGACTTTGGAGCAATGTTCACGGACTCTAGTATTTGGCTCTCTATTCGATGCAATGGTTTTCCGTATTCCTGACTTTGGAGCAATGTTCACGGACTTTAGTGTTTGGCTCTCTATTAGAAGCAATGTTTTTCCTTATTCCTGACTTTGGAGCAATGTTCACGGACTCTAGTATTTGGCTCTCTATTAGATGCAATGGTTTTCCGTATTCCTGACAGTGGAGCAATGTTCACGGACTCTAGTAGTTGGCTCTCTATTAGATGCAATGGTTTTCCGTATTCCTGACTTTGGAGCAATACTCACGGACCCTAGTATTTGGCTCTCTATTAGATGCAATGGTTTTCCGTATTCCTGACTTTGGAGCAATGTTCAGGGACTTTAGTGTTTGGCTCTCTATTAGAAGCAATGTTTTTCCTTATTCCTGACTTTGGAGCAATGTTCATGGACACTAGTATTTGGCTCTCTATATAAATGCAATGGTTTTCCATATTTCTCACTTTGGAGTAATGTTCACGGACTTTAGTATTTGGCTCTCTATTAGACGCAATATTTTTCCGTATTCCTGACTTTGGAGCAATGTTCATGGACTTTAGTATTTGGCTCTCCATTAGATGCAATAGTTTTCCGTATTACGACATAATATATATATATATATATATATATATATATATATATATATATATATATATATACTATGCAAATATACAAAAAGCTTGTTCATGGACACTAGTATTTGGCTCTCTATATAAATGCAATGGTTTTCCATATTTCTCACTTTGGAGTAATGTTCACGGACTCTCATATTTGGCTCTTTATTAGATGCAATGGTTTTCCGTATTCCTGACTTTGGAGCAATGTTCACGGACTCTAGTATTTGGCTCTCTATTAGATGCAATGGTTTTCTGTATTCCTGACTTTGGAGCAATGTTCAGGGACTTTAGTGTTTGGCTCTCTATTAGAAGCAATGTTTTTCCTTATTCCTGACTTTGGAGCAATGTTCATGGACACTAGTATTTGGCTCTCTATTAGATGCAATGGTTTTCCAAAATTCTCACTTTGGAGCAATGTTCACGGACACTAGTATTTGGCTCTCTATTAAATGCAATGGTTTTCCATATTCCTCACTTTGGAGCAATGTTCACGGACTCTAGTATTTGGCTCTCTATTAGATGCAATAGTTTTCCGTATTCCTAAAATTTGGAGCAATGTTCACAGACTAGTATTTGGCTCTCTATTAGATGCAATGGTTTCCCGTTGTTCACTTGTTCACCGGTCCTTGTTCATATGGACGGTACTCTTCTTTGTTGATGTCTCAAGAAGGGTAGAAATACAAGAACACACACACACGCACACACACACACACACACACACGCGCAAGCAACCTAGCAACAGCGGCGCTGAATATGGGATGCCGCTAATGTGCACGGCGGGGAGTCAAGAGGAAACAGGGTTGGCGACAGACAACAAAATTGCCTTCATCACCAACCAAAGTTCGATCGCCACGCCGACCCCGCCTGAATCATTCACGCTCGTCATGCAAGTAATTAGCAGCAGCCGACGCCACGGTAACCATCCGGACCTTTCCCAAAGATTCCAATGCAAAAGACGGGTATAAAGGACACGTGTGGTCACGTCTCTCTAACACAGCCTGTCTGTCTCTCAGTGATGTAACCATGTTCACTACTTCCTCTCCTGTCTGCCTCCTCTGGTGGTCTCCTAACGTTTCCTTCGGCGTTACATAACTCCAGCAGCCGTCTCCAGACAGCCATTGAAAGGTAAGCTTAGAGATGTGTCCTGGCCACTCCACAGAGGACAGAATTGTCGGGAAAAAAACAAAATCAAAACAGAAGCAGGCTTCACTACACATCATAAAACAATAGTTTTCATGAAACAACAACACCACTTTGAAGCCACCTCTGAATAAAACCCCAAAACCAGAGAAGTTGGCAAGTTTATTATCTGTTTATCTATTTCTGTTTGTCATTATAAATGTATTATTTATGTATAGTTTACTTAATTGATGTATTCGTATATACTACTTATTTATACTTGTTATTGTTAGGGACCGAATGTCCCTTTGGGACAGAGGACCCTATTGTATTTCTAAGGTTTTATTATTATTCTTTATTATTCCGCCGCCTCTTTGAGCTGTAATTTGACCCCCTTAAAATGCTTCAAAACTCACCAAATTTGACACACACACCAGGACTGGCAAAAATTGCCATTTAATTTAAAAAAAATAAAATAAAATAAAAAACTCAAAATTGCGCTCTAGCGCCCCCTAGGAAGAAAACACAGACAAAACTGCTTGTAACTTCTGTTAAGAATGTCGTAGAGACATGAAACAAAAACCTCTATGTAGGTCTGACTTAGACTTCGATTTCATACACCAACATTCTTCAGCAAAAATCAACAGGAAGTTGGCAAAAACCCCTTCAAAACAAAAGTTTCCTAAAAAAATGTCCTTTTTACCTCTTTGAGCTGTAATTTGACCCCCTTAAAATGCTTCAAAACTCACCACATTTTACACACACACCAGGACTGGCAAAAATTGCCATTTAATAAAAAAAAGAAAAAAAAAAAAAGAAAAAACTCAAAATTGCGCTATAGCGCCCCCTAGGAAAAAACACAGACAAAACTGCTTGTAACTTCTGTTAAGAATATCGTAGAGACATGAAACAAAAACATCTATGTAGGTCTGACGTAGACTTAGATTTCATACACTGACTTTCTTCAGCAAAAATCAACAAGAAGTTGTCAAAAACCCCTTCAAAACAAAAGTTTCCTAAAAAAATGTCCTTTTTACCTCTTTGAGCTGTAATTTGACCCCCTTAAAATGCTTCAAAACTCACCAAACTGGACACACATATCAGGACTGGCGAAAATTGCGATCGAATAAAAAAACCAAACCCCAAAACTCAAAATTGCGCTCTAGCGCCCCCTAGGAAGAAAACACAGACAAAACTGCTTGTAACTTCCATTAAGAATATCGTAGAGACATGAAACAAAAACCTCTATATAGGTCTGACTTAGACCTAGATTTCATACACTGACTTCCTCCAGCAAAAATCAACAGAAAGTTGGCAAAAACCCCTTCAAAACAAAAGTTTCCTAAAAAAATGTCCTTTTTCCCTCTTTGAGCTGTAATTTGACCCCCTTAAAATGCTTCAAAACTCACCAAACTGAACACACACATCAGGACTGGTGAAAATTGCGATTTAATAAAAAATAAAAAAAACTCAAAACTGCGCTTTAGCGCCCCTTGGGAATAAAACACAGACAAAACTGCTCTTGGGAAGAAAGACGAAACTGCTTGTAACTTCCGGTAAGAATGTCTTAGAGACATAAAACAAAAAATGGACAGTTCATTGGAAGTTTGATTATAATTCGGTATGTCGGTATATATATATATATATATATATATATAAAAATCAAACAGACCAATCTTCAGCGGTGCGCTTTATAGTCTGGTGCGACTTATATATAAAAAAAGATGCAAAATGTACCTTTTATTGGCAGTGCGCCTTATATATGGAGAAGGATCAAAAATAGATAATTCGCCGGCAGTGTGTTTTATAATCTGGTGCGCCTTATATATGAAAAATATTAAAAATAGAACATTCACTGGCAGTGCGCCTTATATTCCGGTGCACCTTATATATGAAACAAGATTGAAAATAGACCATTCATTGGCGGTGTGCCTTATGTATTTAAAAAGATTGAAAATTGACCTTTTATTGGCAGTGCGCCTTATATTCCGGTGCACCTTATATATCAAAAAAGATTGAAAATAGACCATTCAACCACAGTGCACCTTATATATAAGAAAAGATCAAAAATAGACCGTTCATCGGTGGTGCGCTCTATATATAAAAAAAAGAAGGAAAATTAACCTTTATTGGCAGTGCGCCTCATATTCCGGTGCACCTTATATGTGGAAAAATATTGAAAATATATCATTCATTGGCGGTGCGCCTTATGTATAAAGAAAGATGGAAAATGAACTTTTATTGGCAGTGCGCCTTATATTCTGGTGCACCTTATATAGGAAAAAAGATTGAAAATAGACCATTCATCTGCAGTGCACCTTATATATAAAAAAAGATCAAAAATAGACCGTTCATCGGTGCTGCGCCCTATATATAAAAAAGGATAGAAAATTAACCTTTATTGGCACTGCGCCTCATATTCCGGTGCACCTTATATGTGGAAAAATATTGAAAATATATCATTCATTGGCGGTGCGCCTTATGTATAAAGAAAGATGGAAAATGAACTTTTATTGGCAGTGCGCCTTATATTCTGGTGCACCTTATATAGGAAAAAAGATTGAAAATAGACCATTCATCTGCAGTGCACCTTATATATAAAAAAAGATCAAAAATAGACCGTTCATCGGTGCTGCGCCCTATATATAAAAAAGGATAGAAAATTAACCTTTATTGGCACTGCGCCTTATATTCCGGTGCACCTTATATATGAAAAAAGATACAAATAGACCATTCATCTGCAGCGCACCTTAAATACGAAAAAAATATCAAAAATAGACCGTTCATCGTTGGTGCACCCTGTATATGAAAAAAGATTGAAAATTGACCTTTTACTGGCAGTGCACCTTATATTCTGGTGCACCTTATATATGAAAAAAGATTGAAAATAGACCATTCATTGGCGGTGCGCCTTATGTATGAAAAAATATTGAAAATTGACCTTTTATTGGCAGTGAGCCTTATATTCCGGTGCACCTTATATATGAAAAAAGATTGAAAATAGACCATTCATCTGCAGTGCACCTTATATATAAAAAAAGTTCAAAAATAGACCGTTCATCGGTGTTGCGCCCTATATATAAAAAAAGATAGAAAATTAACCTTTATTGGCAGTGCGCCTTATATTCCGGCGCACCTTATATATGAAAAAAGATTGAAAATAGACCATTCATTGGCGGTGCGCCTTACGTATGAAAAAGGATGGAAAATTGACGTTTTACTGGTAGTGCGCCTTATATTCTGGTGCACCTTATATATGAAAAAAGATTGAAAATAGACCGTTCATCGGTGTTGCGCCCTATATATAAAAAAGGATAGAAAATTAACCTCTATTGGCACTGCGCCTTATATTCCGGTGCACCTTATATATGAAAAAAGATACAAATAGACCATTCATCTGCAGCGCACCTTATATACGAAAAAAAAGATCAAAAATAGACCGTTCATCGTTGGTGCGCCCTGTATATGAAAAAAGATTGAAAATTGACCTTTTACTGGCAGTGCACCTTATATTCTGGTGCACCTTATATATGAAAAAAGATTGAAAATAGACCATTCATTGGCGGTGCGCCTTATGTATGAAAAAAGATTGAAAATTGACCTTTTGTTGGCAGTAGGCCTTATATTCTGGTGCACCTTATATATGAAAAAAGATATAAATAGACCATTAATGCGCGGTGCGCCTTATATTCCGGTGCACCTTATATATGAAAAAAGATTGAAAATAGACCATTCATCTGCAGTGCACCTTATATACATAAAAAAAGATCAAAAATAGACCGTTCATCTGTGTTGCGCCCTATATATAAAAAAAGATAGAAAATTAACCTTTATTGGCAGTGCACCTTATATTCCGGTGCACCTTATATATGAAAAAAGATTGAAAATAGACCATTCATTGGCGGTGCGCCTTACGTGTGAAAAAGGATTGAAAATTGACGTTTTACTGGTAGTGCGCCTTATACTCTGGTGCACCTTATATATGAAAAAAGATTGAAAATAGACCGTTCATCTGTGTTGCTTCCTATACATAAAAAAAGATGGAAAATTAACCTTTATTGGCAGTGCGCCTTATATTCCGGCGCACCTTATATATGAAAAAAGATTTAAAATAGACCATTCATCTGCAGTGCACCTTATATACGAAAAAAATATCAAAAATAGACCGTTCATCAATGGTGCGCCCTGTATATGAAAAATGATTGAAAATTGACCTTTTACTGGCAGTGCACCTTATATTCTGGTGCACCTTATATATGAAAAAAAGATTGAAAATAGACCATTCATTGGCGGTGTGCCTTATGTATGAAAAAAGATTGAAAATTGACCTTTTATTGGCAGTGCGCCTTATATTCCGGTGCACCTTATATATGAAAAAAGATTGAAAATAGACCATTCATCTGCAGTGCACCTTATATATAAAAAAAGATCAAAAATAGACCGTTCATCTGTGTTGCGCCCTATATATAAAAAAAGATAGAAAATTAACCTTTATTGGCAGTGCACCTTATATTCCGGTGCACCTTATATATGAAAAAAGATTGAAAATAGACCATTCATTGGCGGTGCGCCTTATGTATGAAAAAAAGATTGAAAATTGACCTTTTGTTGGCAGTGGGCCTTATATTCCGGTGCACCTTATACATGAAAAAAGATTGAAAATAGACCATTCAACCACAGTGCACCTTATATATAAAAAAAGATCAAAAATAGACCGTTCATCTGTGTTGCTTCCTATACATAAAAAAAGATGGAAAATTAACCTTTATTGGCAGTGCGCCTTATATTCCGGCGCACCTTATATATGAAAAAAGATTGAAAATAGACCATTCATTGGCGGTGCGCCTTACGTATGAAAAAGGATTGAAAATTGACGTTTTACTGGTAGTGCGCCTTATATTCTGGTGCACCTTATATATAAAAAAAGATTGAAAATAGACCATTCATTGGCGGTGCGCCTTATGTATGAAAAAAGATTGAAAATTGACCTTTTGTTGGCAGTGGGCCTTATATTCCGGTGCACCTTATATATGAAAAAAGATATAAATAGACCATTAATGCGCGGTGCGCCTTATATTCCGGTGCACCTTATACATGAAAAAAGATTGAAAATAGACCATTCATCTGCAGTGCACCTTATATATAAAAAAAGATCAAAAATAGACCGTTCATCTGTGTTGCGCCCTATATATAAAAAAGGATAGAAAATTAACCTTTATTGGCACTACGCCTTATATTCCGGTGCACCCTATATATGAAAAAAGATACAAATAGACCATTCATCTGCAGCGCACCTTAAATACGAAAAAAAGATCAAAAATAGACCGTTCATCGATGGTGCACCCTGTATATGAAAAAAGATTGAAAATTGACCTTTTACTGGCAGTGCACCTTATATTCTGGTGCACCTTATATATGAAAAAAGATTGAAAATAGACCATTCATTGACGGTGTGCCTTATGTATGAAAAAAGATTGAAAATTGACCTTTTGTTGGCAGTGGGCCTTATATTCTGGTGCACCTTATATATGAAAAAATATATAAATAGACCATTAATGCGCCTTATAATCCGGTGCACCTTATATATGGTCCTGAAATAACAGTACTTCCACTGTCAGTCAACTCGGGACGAGCGTCCGTCCTCCAAATAAAAGTATCATGGAGCGTGTGGAGCGGCCCTGCATCATTTACTGCTCTATGTTTGGCAGCGCCTCCGGTCATGTTTGAAAAATTAATTGTAAGTCGCTATAGTCCGACACAGAAGCCGCGGTCCAAAAACACTCACGCCAAGTCACCGCCAAAAGCGCGGCGGCCGCCTCTCCCCTTCCCCCGCCAAGGTGGATCTCTCATCCTCCTCTTGTTCATTAAGCCCTAACGAGGCCATTTTGATCAAAAACTCTTCATTAAGCAGCGAGACGGCCACTAAACACTCCGGGACGCCTGTTTTTCCGTCAATTAGCGCCGCCATTACAAAGGCTCGCGCAATTCCCCGCACGCTTTGCCAAAGAAGAATGTGAGCTTCAACTTGAACGCGAGGCCTACCTGGGAAGGAGCGAGGCGCCATTACGGCAGACGCCTTAATTTGCCGGGGCCACTTTGCGACATCCTTCCATCCAGCACTAAGCACCCACCCCCAGTCAAGCAAGTAGCGAGCAGCATACTGATGAGCTTCACCTCCTCCCTCC
Organism: Nerophis ophidion; assembly: GCF_033978795.1. Lineage (NCBI taxonomy): Eukaryota > Metazoa > Chordata > Actinopteri > Syngnathiformes > Syngnathidae > Nerophis > Nerophis ophidion. The sequence goes on along the minus strand of NC_084633.1, from coordinate 19,627,758 downwards.
CCATCCATCTCCTCCCCTCCTCATTTCCTTCCCCCGCCAGGCGGCTCTGATGCGCCTCGCTCTGATGAAGGGGCGACGCCGCCGCCGCCGCCGCGCCGCAGACAAACACACAACAAGCGCGGCCGCCTGGCTCGTCTAATTAAAGACGCGCACCTACAAGTTCTGCATCAAGGGAACGACAACTTACTAGGAAGTCAGTAAGAAGGCTATTTTTTTAAACTGTTTGGACAAAAGTATTGGGCCACACCTCCTAATCAATTAATTAGTTCACCTTAAATCTTGATTTCATCAAATTTTGCCAGATTGTGTATGGAGTTTGAATTTATTTCCAACACGCGTGCATGCATACAAGATGACACATCACACATGCATGGACACACAAAATGATACATCACACATGTATGCACACAACATGAAACATCACACATGCATGCACACAACACGACACATCACACAAGCATGTATACAACATGATACATCACACATGCATGCACACACAACATGACACATCACACATGTATGCACACAACATGAAACATCACACATGTATGCACACAACATGAAACATCACACATGCATGCACACACAACATGACACATCACACATATATGCACACAACACAACACATCACACATGCATGTATACAACATGATAAATCACACATGCATGTATACAACATGATACATCACACATGCATGTATACAACATGATACATCACACATGCATGTATACAACATGATACATTACACATGCATGCATAAAACATGACACATGCAGGTATATAACATGATACATCACACTTGCATGCATAAAACATGACATATGCATGTATAAAACATGATACATCACATGCATTCATACAACATGACCCATGCATGTATACAACATGATACATCACATGCATTCATACAACATGACACATGCATGTATACAACATGATACATCACACATGCATGCATAAAACATGACATATGCAGGTATACAACATGATACATCACACTTGCATGCATACAACATGACCCATGCATGTATACAACATGATACATCACACTTGCATGCATACAACATGGCATCACACATGCATGCACACAACATGACACATGTATGCACACAACATGACACATCACACAACAAGAAACATCACACATGCATGCACACAACATGATACATCACACATGCACACATACAACATGATACATCACACATGCATGCATACAACATGATACATCACACTTGCATGCATACAACATGGCATCACACATGCATGCACACAACATGACACATGTATGCACACAACATGACACATCACACAACAAGAAACATCACACATGCATGCACACAACATGATACATCACACATGCATGTATACAACATGATACATCAAATGCATGCACACAACATTAGACATGCATGCACACAACATGACACATCACACATGCATGCATACAATATTAAACATCACACATGCATGCACACAACAGACACATGCATGCATACAATATTAAACATCACACATGCATGCACACAACATGACATCACACATGCATGCACACAACATGACATCACACATGCATGCACACAACAGACACATGCATGCATACAACATGACACATGAAAGTATTCAACATGATACATCACACATGCATGCATACAACATGACACATAACACATGCATGCATACAACATTAAACATCACACATGCATGCATACAACATGACACATGCATGCACAAAATATAACACAATAATGCATACAACATGATACATCACACATGCATGCACACAACATGACACATGCATGCCTACAACACGATACATCACACATGCATGCACACAACAGACATGCATGCATACAACATGACACATGCACGCACAAAATATAACACATGCATGCATACAACATGATACATCACACATGCATGCACACAACATGACACATGCATGCACACAACATGACACATGCATGCACACAACATGACACATCACACAACATGAAACATCACACATGCATGCATACAACATGATACATCACACATGCATGCACACAACACGATACATCACACATGCATGCATACAACATGACACATCACACATGCATGCATACAACATGATACATCACACATGCATGCATACAACATGATACATCACACATGCATGCACACAACACGATACATCACACATGCATGCATACAACATGATACATCACACATGCATGCACACAACATGACACATGCATGCATACAACATGATACATCACTCATGCATGCACACAACACGATACATCACGCATGCATGCAGACCACATAACACATCATACATGCATGCATACAACATATTACATCACAATCAGTCCATTTTAGATGAGCTCGTGCCCAGCGAAGCCAGCAGCATTTCTGGGTGTTGTTGATAAATGGCTTTCCATAGTAGAGTTTTAACTTGCACTTACAGAAGTAGCAAACAACTGACGTTACTGACAGTGGTTTTCTGAAGTGTTCCTGAGCCCATGTGGTGATATCCTTTACACACTTTATGATGCAGTACCGCCTAAGGGATCGACGGTCCGGTATATCATCGCTTACGTGCAGTGATTTCTCCATATTCTCTGAACCGTAGATGGTAAAATCCCCAAATTCCTTGCAACAGCTTGCTGAGAAATTCTTAAACTGTTGGACAATTTGTTCAGGCATTTATTGACAAAGTGGTGACCTTGTTTGTGAATGACTGAGTATTTCACGGAAGCTGCTTTTATACCTAATCATGGCACCCACCTGTTCCCCGTGAGCCTGTGCACCTGTGGGATGTTCCAAAATAAGTGTTTGATGAGCAGTCCTCAACTTTCTCCGGTCTTTTTTGCCACTTGTGACAGCTTTTTTGACACATGTTCCAGGCGTCAAAGTCCGAATGAGCTAATATTTGCAAAAAATGACAACATTTCACAGTTTGAACATGACATATCTTGTCTTTGCAGTCTATTCAATTGAATATAAGTTGAAAAGGATTTGCAAATCATTGTATTCTGGTTTTATTTACCATTTACACAATGTGACAACTTCACTGGTTTTGGTGTTTGTATGTTAAAAGGCCCATAGATATTTGGGATGACCTAAAAAGTTCAGGTATTCAGTTCAGGTGGCTCGTGACCCCATTGTCTTAATGAAATTAAACAATGGATGTCCGCTGATTTTTTGCAACTTAACGCCAAAAACACGGAAATGCTGATTATCGGTCCTGCTAGACACCGACCTCTATTTAATAATACAACTTTAACATTTGACAACCAAATAATAAAACAAGGTGACTCGGTAAAAAATCTGGGTATTATCTTCGACCCAACTCTCTCCTTTGACTCACACATTAAAAGCGTTACTAAAACGGCCTTCTTTCATCTCCGTAATATCGCTAAAATTCGCTCCATTTTGTCCACTAAAGACGCCGAGATCATTATCCATGCGTTTGTTACGTCTCGTCTCGATTACTGTAACGTATTATTTTCGGGTCTCCTCATGTCTAGCATTAAAAGATTACAGTTGGTACAAAATGCGGCTGCTAGACTTTTGACAAGAACAAGAAAGTTTGATCATATTACGCCTGTACTGTATATACCTTTATATACATATATACATACATATATACCTGTACTATATATACCTTTATATACATATATACATACATATATACCTATACTGTATATACCTTTATATACATATATACATACATATATACCTATACTGTATATACCTTTATATACATATATACATACATATATACCTATACTGTATATACCTTTATATACATATATACATACATACCTATACTGTATATACCTTTATATACATATATACATACATACCTATACTGTATATACCTTTATATACATATATACATACATATATACCTGTACTGGCTCACCTGCACTGGCTTCCTGTGCTTTTAAGATGTGACTTTAAGGTTTTACTACTTACGTATAAAATACTACACGGTCTAGCTCCATCCTATCTTGCCGATTGTATTGTACCGTATGTCCCGGCAAGAAATCTGCGTTCAAAAGACTCCGGCTTATTAGTGATTCCTAGAGCCCAAAAAAAGTCTGCGGGCTATAGAGCGTTTTCCGTTCGGGCTCCAGTACTCTGGAATGCCCTCCCGGTAACAGTTCGAGATGCTACCTCAGTAGAAGCATTTAAGTCTCACCTTAAAACTCATCTGTATACTCTAGCCTTTAAATAGACCTCCTTTTTAGACCAGTTGATCTGCCGCTTCTTTTCTTTTTTCTCCTATGTTCCCCCATGGATGAAGTACTGGCTGTCCAGAGTCGAGACCCAGGATGGACCGCTCGCCTGTGTATCGGTTGGGGACATCTCTACGCTGCTGATCCGCCTCCGCTTGGGATGGTTTCCTGTGGACGGGACTCTCGCTGCTGTCTTGGATCCGCTTTGAACTGAACTCTCGCGGCTGTGTTGGAGCCACTATGGATTGAACTTTCACAGTATCATGTTAGACCCGCTCGACATCCATTGCTTTCGGTCCCCTAGAGGGGGGGGGGGGGTTGCCCACATCTGAGGTCCTCTCCAAGGTTTCTCATAGTCAGCATTGTCACTGGCGTCCCACTGGATGTGAATTCTCCCTGCCCACTGGGTGTGAGTTTTCCTTGCCCTTTTGTGGGTTCTTCCGAGGATGTTGTAGTCGTAATGATTTGTGCAGTCCTTTGAGACATTTGTGATTTGGGGCTATATAAATAAACATTGATTGATTGATAAATCACAAAAAATGTGCACCAAACAAAGTTCCCTATTAATTGTGTCCATCCTGCATCCTATGTGTCACAGGTGCACTGTTCACCTTCTTTATTAGCAACTTTGCTGTGTTTTTTTTTTTTTTTAATGACAATTCTGCGGTCCACTCGCTCTGCTCCTGTCCACCGTTCCTCTCTTTAATGAGGGACAAACATTCTCCCCGCGTCCTTGCACGCCTAATAACCCCCCACCGTAAAAAACCACGAGCCTCTGGGGCAATTATGCGGGCACTTGGGGGGGGGGGGGGGGGGGGGGTCCTTTTAAAAAACGCACGCCGGCGCCGTCACGGACAAATTGGGACGCCGTCTAACTTTTAATTGAGAGATTTAGGGCTAATCGCAAAGAGTGGAGAGAAAAGATGGATGATTTGGGGTCTTGGGTAATTAGTTAGCGCATCTCCCTTTCCTTGACAGAAGAGGTGAGGGAAGTTAACCTAAGCCAGCAAATACCAATTTCAGGTGCCCTTTACCGGCCGTTGACGGAACAACCTGCCTAATGAGCCGCTGCTAAACAAACCCTTGTGAATATGGCCTTATAGGGGCCTACTTTTGGGTCCTTACTATGTAAGACGCCACCAATTGACGATTGGAATACCGGCAATAATGTTACTCTGGTTACTTGTCGACATTGAAATGTGTTATAGTAACGTGAACACAGTCTGACGGGCTTTGTTAGAGATTTAAACTGCATGCATATGTTCCTTTTGGAATGTATGATTGACTGTATTTATGTTATTCACATGTGAATAATGCTGTATAATCAACTGTATTTATATTATTCACATGTGAATAATGCTGTATAGACTATGTTTTTCACATGTGAATAATGCTGTATAATCGACTGTATTTATGTTATTCACATGTGAATAATGCTGTATAATGAACTGTATATATATTATTCACATGTGAATAATGCTGTATAATTGACTGTATTTATGTTATTTACATGTGAATAATGCTGTATAATCGACTGTATTTATGTTATTCACATGTGAATAATGCTGTATAATGAACTGTATATATATTATTCACATGTGAATAATGCTGTATAATTGACTGTATTTATGTTATTTACATGTGAATAATGCTGTATAATCGACTGTATTTATGTTATTCACATGTGAATAATGCTGTATAATCGACTGTACTTATATTATTCACATGTGAATAATGCTGTATAGACTATGTTATTCACATGTGAATAATGCTGTATAATCGACTGTATTTATGTTATTCACATGTGAATAATGCTGTATAATTGACTGTATTTATGTTATTCACATGTGAATAATGCTGTATAGACTATGTTTTTCACATGTGAATAATGCTGTATAATCGACTGTATTTATGTTATTCACATGTGAATAATGCTGTATAATCGACTGTACTTGTATTATTCACATGTGAATAATGCTGTATAGACTATGTTTTTCACATGTGAATAATGCTGTATAATCGACTGTATTTATGTTATTCACATGTGAATAATGCTGTATAATCAACTGTATTTATATTATTCACATGTGAATAATGCTGTATAGACTATGTTTTTCACATGTGAATAATGCTGTATAATCAACTGTATTTATATTATTCACATGTGAATAATGCTGTATAATCGACTGCATTTATATTATTCACATGTGAATAATCCTGTATAGACTACTTATGTTTTTGACATGTGAATAATGCTGTATAATCGACTGTATTTATATTATTCACATGTGAATAATGCTGTATAATCGACTAAATTTATATTATTCACATGTGAATAATGCTGTATAATCAACTGTACTTGTATTATTCACATGTGAATAATGCTGTATAGACTATTTATGTTTTTCACATGTGAATAATGCAGTATAATCAACTGTATTTATATTATTCACATGTGAATAATGCTGTATAATCAACTGTATTTATATTATTCACATGTGAATAATGCGGTATAATCGACTGCATTTATATTATTTACATGTGAATAATGCTGTATAATAGACTGTATTTATGTTATCCACGTGAATGCTGTATAATAGACTGTATTTATGATATTCACATGTGAAAAATGCTGTATAATAGACTACATTTATATTATTTGCAGGTGTATAATGCTTTATAAGATACTGTATACTATTCACATGTGAATAATGCTGTATAATAGATTGTATGTATATTATTCACATGTGAGTAACGCTGTATAATAGACAGTATTTATATTATTTACATGTGAATAATGCTGTATAATACACTGTATTTATGAGTCACATGTGAATAATGCTGTATAATAGACTGTATTTATGTTATTCACATGTGAATAATAATGTATAATAGACAATATCATTTTATTCACATATGAATAATGCTGTATAATAGACTGGATTTATCTTATTGACATGTGAATGACAGTATTTATGATATTAACATGTGAATAATGCTGTATAATAGATTGTATGTATATTATTCACATGTGAGTAACGCTGTATAATAGACTGTATATGTATTATTTACATATGAATAATACTGTATAATACTGTATTTATGAGTCACATGTGAATAATGCTGTATAATAGACTGTATTTATATTATTCACATGTGAATAACGCTGTATAATAGACTGTATTAAATTATTCACATGTTAAACATACTTAAGTGTTAATTGTTTATTGTGAGCGAACTGTGGTGCTGAATTTCTCCCAGGGATCAATAAAGTACTTTCTATTTTATTCTATTCTATTCTATTCCAACAACAGTAATCGGTTCCAATGCTGAGTATGTTCAACTAGCACACCGTCTCTCCGTCCTCTCAACGAGACCCACACAACAATCACCAAACTCTCTCAGGAGTTGCGTTCGAGGACATCGGAACTACGAACATCCACACAAAGTACTGTGAAGTGTACATCGTGTCCAAGAGAAAAGTTAAGGAATCATTTGTTTACTAATTCAATTCCTTTTTTTTTTAAAAATCAGCTTATGACTGTGAGAAATTACAAAACCAGTGGATTTCACCATCTACGGTCCATAATATCATCAAAAGTTCCACAGAAACTGGAGAAATCACTGCACGTAAGCAATGATATTGAGGACCTTCGATCCCTCAGGCGGTACTGCATCCGAAAAACAACATCAGTGTGTAAAGGATATCACCACATGGGCTCAGGAACACCACTGTCAGTAACTACGGTTGGTCGCTACATCTGTAAGTGCAAATTAAAACTCTACTATGCAAAGCCAAAGCCCTTTATCAACAACACAAAGAAACGCCAACGGCTTCGCTGGGCCCGAGCTCATTGAAGACGGACTTATGCGAAGTGAAAAAGTGTTTCGTGGTCTGACGAGTCCACATTGTTTTTAGAAACTATGCGCGTTGTGTCCTCCGGACCAAAGAGGAAAATAACCATCCGGATTGTTGTAGGCGCAAAGCTCAAAAGCCAGCATCTGTGATGGTATGGGGGTGTTTTAGTGCCCAAGGCATGGGTAACTTACACATAAGGCACCAATAATGCTGAAAGGTTTTGGCGCAACATACGTTATCATGGACGCCCCTGCTTATTTATTGTATTCCGTTTTCATTAACGAATTACACAACATGACAACTTCACTGGTTTTGGGTTTTGTACTTAATAAAATAGAGGATCTTCTGCCACTCTATGGATGTCCCCATAATGTGACTAAATAAACAGTCTTTGGTCCACTTGGCAAAATCCTCATGATGTATAAAAGGGGAGAAGGAGGAGAGATCGCGGGAGGAGTTGGAGAGCCTGCAGCGGTGGATGAGGAGCGAAAGAGAGAAAGAGCAAGACGCAGACGACGACGGGTAGGCTGAAGAGCGAGGCGGAGGAGCGCCGACGGCGAAAAAGACTTCTTATTTAAAAAAATAAAAAGAGTCAAACTTGCTCAAGCGAGATGTCCTTCCTGAGTGGTCCATGGAACCCGAGCGACAGGGAAAGTCGCTCACAACTTACCAGGGTGCTACGGATTTATCCCACAAGAATGCCCCGCAACATGATTGAACAAAGACTTTGGTGGACACACACACACACACACACACACACACACACACACACACACACACACACTCTTCAGCAAAAAAAAAAAATCTTGACTTTGGAACAATGTTCACAGATTCTAGTATTTGGCTCTCTATTAGATGCAATGGTTTTCCTTGTTGGGACCATGATTTCGGTCCTTACTTGTTCAACACACACACACACACACACACACACACACACACACGCACACACACACACACACACACACACACACACACACAGGTTATAGGTTTACCCCTTCCAACTCAAAAGTGCATGATGCAACACCATGAAAAGAAGCTGATTATCATGGAATTTCTGAGGTGAGGGAAAGCAGGTTTAAGTGTATGTGCGTGTGTGTGTGCGTGTGTGTGTGTGTGTGTGTGTGTGCGTGCACAAAAGAGAAGAGTTGAGTCAGCAGGTTTAACTATCTAGCATCACAACTTCCGCAGCAGAAATGTAATTTACGCTGTAAAGATAATCTCGCTGTAATTTATTATTGTATAAAAGAGGCCCACATTTTTTTTTCTTTTATACAAGATGTGTGTGTGCCTCTCATCTCTCATTCATATATTCTTCTCTCCTCAGCATACTTCTCACTCTTACCCTTTTCACATTTCCACTGCCTTTGAAGACAGACACACACACACACACACACACACACACACACACACACACACACACACACACACACACACGCGCGCGCGCGCGCACGCACGCAGACACCTCTGCAGCCGCTGTCATTACCGCTCAACACACTATATGGACACGCACACACACACACACAAGTGTGCATGCTGCTGTTTGTTCCATTTCCAGCACACACACATACACACACACACACATACACACACACACTCTCTTGTATTTGTTACCTTCTTGAGACCTACGAAAAACCTCTTTAAGACCACCCTTTCTAGATATATAAATATTTTTATTTACAACATTAATATATACATACTATGCAAATATAATATTTTATTTTTGTTCGTAAAAAAAAAAAAAAAACTCAATAGTTTAAGCACACACAAACAAGTTACAAAGAACACACAAGACTTGCAACAGAGTCAACCACCTTAAATTGTGTTATATTTCACCACCAAATGAGACATTCTATCAGATCCAATGTTTTTCCATATTGGGACCATGATTTTGGTCCTAACTTGTTCACCAGGTCCTCATATGGACGGTTCCTTTCCTTGTTGGTGTCAGGCTTTCCCCTGACAGTTTGTCTTTTTTAGTTTTTTTCCTCTGCATTTGTCTCTTTCTTCTGTGTTTAGTATCTCCTGTCTTTAGTTCTTGTCCAGTGCTCTTAATTTGTCAGCTTCCTGTCTTGTTCCCTGAGTGCTGTGTTCCTCCTCATATGCGGCTGATTGGCACCTGGCCACACCTGTTGCCAATCAGCCTGCTCCTATCTGTACCTGCTTTGTCTTGTGTCAGTTGCTGAAACATTGTATTGTCATTCGGACTTGTCGTTGCCATATGTTGCTCTTGTCGTGTCTGTGATTCTTTTCAGCTATTACCTGTCGTGCTAAATTTTGTCCTGGTCGTCGTAGCGGTAAGCTGTTCTTGTTAGCCATTAGTTATTTCAGTTTTTCTGTTTGCTATCCTCTAGCTTCCATGCCCAAGTTCTTTTTTGTTTTGTAGCTTCCAGTGCTAGCTCCCTTAGTTTGTTATTCCGCCCACGGGCGTGCTTTTTGTTTGTTCTTGTTCTATTATTTATATTAAATAATGTCTTCATATTCCATGCCTGCCTCCGTCTCTGCATCTTGGGGTTCGACACCAAATAATTCTGACAGTTGGTGTCTCAAGAAGTGTAGAAATACAAGAACACACACACGTCTATACATATATTGTATTTTTTGAATTAATTGTGACCTTATTACATAGGTTGGCCAGAGGTGGAGCACTTTTAAAACCGACACAGTTTTCAGGGAGACAGAACAGGACCGCTGACAGGTCAGCCAACTTCCGGCGCCCCACAAAAAGGTGGAAAACAGGTAAAAATTGATGGCGAGTAAAAATATATTCAGTCCAAGGCTGGACTCCCCCGGCGGAGGGAGTCCAGACTGAGACCAGGAAAAAAACAACAAAAAATTTGATAGCTTTAGCACACACAAACAACTCACAAAGAACACACAAGACTTGCAACAGGGTCAACCACCTTAATTTTGTTATATTTCACCACCAAATTAGATACTCTATCAGGTCCGATATTTTTCCGTATTGGGACCATGAGTTTGGTCCTAATTTGTTCACCGGTCCTCATTTGGACGGTACTTTTCCTTGTTGGTGTCTCAAGAAGTGTAGAAATACAAGAACACACACACACACGTCCATACATATATTGTATTTTTTAAATTAATTGTGGCCTAATTACATTGGTTGGCCTGAAGTGGAGCACTTTTAAAACCGACACACAGTTTTCAGGGAGACAGAACAGGACCGCTGACAGGTCAGCCAACTTCTGGTGCCCCTCAAAAACGTAGAAAACAGGTAAAAATTGATGGTGAGTAAAAATATATTCAGTACAAGGCTGGACTCCCCGGCGGAGGGAGTCCAGACTGAGACCAGGAAAAAACAACAAAAAATGTGATAGCTTTAGCACACACAAACAACTTACAAAGAACACACAAGACTTGCAACAGAGTCAACCACCTTAATTTTGTTATATTTCACCACCGAATGAGACACTCTATCAGGTCTGATATTTTTCCATATTGGGACCATGATTTTGGTCCTAACTTGTTCACCGGTCCTCATATGGACGGTACTTTTGCTTGTTGGTGTCTCAAGAAGGGCAGAAATACAAGAACACACACACACTATATATATATATATATATATATATATATATATATATATATATATATATATATATATATATATATACACATACACACACACACATTTTTTTATTATTATTATTTTTTCTTCTTTTTTAATTAATTGTGGCCAACAGGGGCGCATTTCAATTTCTTACATGCTCTCGTTATTGCATAGGTTGGCCAGAGGGGGAGCACTTTTAAAACTGACACATAGATTTCAGCTCAGTCCCACTCAAGAGCAGACAAATATTATACGGGGACAGAACAGGACCGCTGACAAGTTAGCCAACTTCCGGTGCCCCTCTAAAGGTGGAAAACAGGTAAAAATTGATTGTGAGTAAAAATATATTCAGTCCAAAGCTGGACTCCCCGCCGGAGGGAGTCCAGACTGAGACCAGGAAAAAACAACAAAAAATGAGATAGCTTTAGCACACACAAACAACTTACAAAGAACACACACGACTTGCAACAGAGTCAACCACCTTCATTTTGTTATATTTCACCACCGAATGAGACACACTATCAGGTCCGATATTTTTCCATATCGGGACCGTGATTTTGTCCACCAGGTCCTCATATGGACGGTACCTTTCCTTGTTGGTGTCTCAAGAAGTGTAGAAATACAAGAACACACACACACACGTCTATATATATATTGTATTTTTTAAATTAATTGTGGCCTTATTACATAGGTTGGCCAGAGGTGGAGCACTTTTAAAACCGACAGTTTTCAGGGAGAAGGAACAGGACCGCTAACAGGTCAACCAACTTCCGGCGCCCCTCAAAAAGGTGGAAAACAGGTAAAAATTGATGGTGAGTAAAAATATATTCAGTACAAGGCTGGACTCCCCGGCGGAGGGAGTCCAGACAGACCAGGAAAAAACAACAAAAAACTGAATAGCTTTAGCACACACAAACAACTTACAAAGAACACACACGACTTGCAACAGAGTCAACCACCCTCATTTGGTTATATTTCACCACCGAATGAGACACTCAATCAGGTCCGATATTTTTCTATATCGGGACGGTGATTTTGTCCACCAGGTCCTCATATGGACGGTACCTTTCCTTGTTGGTGTCTCAAGAAGGGCCAAAATACAAGAACACACACACACACACACACCCCTCCCTCCATGGCTGTCCTGGGGGGTGTGAAGGGGGTGAAGGGGGGGGGGGGTTTGCAGAGCATCAGTTCAAGTCAGCGGTGACACTGCAGTCTTCCTTTTTTTTTTTTTGCACGGCGCCACACAAACACACGCAATATTGTCCCCTACGAAAACCCGCAGCAAACAGGAGATTGTCTCCACTGGAAAACATCCTCACCCCCCTCGGATGCATAGCGAGCGCGCGTGTGTGTGTGTGTGTGTGCGCCCTTATGCAACAGACAGAGTAAACAGCGTGCTATGACACAGAGTTCTATTTTCGTGCTCATCCCGGGCCCAAAAACTTGCAAGTCCTGCAGTGTTGTGTGCAGGATCAGCCTCTTGCAAGAAGAAGAAGAAGGTTACCTGATGAGCGGTGAGCCGTGCCCTCCTGCCTGCGTCCTTCCCTCCCCGTCCTCCCGCGTGGATGGCGAGGCTGTGGCGAGCCGAGCCGGAGCGTCAAGCGGCGGAAGCTCGATGGCTTCAAGCCTGCGAATGCTGGAAATGGCAGCGATGCTCCCTGACAGCAGCAGACTGCCTCCCTCACTCCCTCTCTCTCTCTCTCTCTCTCTCCTGCTCTGTAGCTCGCCCCCACCCACCTCTGCAAGTCTCCTGCCATGTTGAGCGCGCGCAGGACGAGGAATGAGGGGCGGCGGCGGGGGCGTGGGGAGAGTGATGGGGGCTCGGGGGGGGGATAAGAAAGCAATTAGAAGACAGCTCCGCTTCCTTCCAGTCGGGGAATGCATAATGGAATTAGCTTAGCGGGGGGGTTATGGACGTGGGGGGGTTAGGGATGGTGGAGGTGAGGGGGGCGGACGACATGCTGGAAACCTTGGAACGCTGTCGGACGGTCTCCTTGCACTTATAATAGGTGTGTGTGTGTGTGTGGGGGGGGGGGCAAGAAAAAGGGTGGTTGGGGGGCTAGGAGGAGGGGGGTTTTATGATGAGATTGGCGAGAGAGAGAGAGAGAGAGAGAGCGAGAGAGATGACAGGCGGGAGGAGCTGTGTGACCAAGCACCTGCACCTACAGCGCACCCCCCTAAATCAGGGGTGTCCAAACTTTTTCCACTGAGAGGCCGCCCACGGAAAAATGAAAAGGCCCACTGAAACCCCCCACGCAGTCTGATAGTTTATCAATCAATCAATCAATCAATGTTTATTTATGCAGCCCTAAGTCACAAATGTCTCAAAGGACTGTACGAACCATTACGACTACGACATCCTCGGAAGAACCCACAAAAGGGCAAGGAAAACTCACACCCAGTGGGCAGGGAGAATTCACATCCAGTGGGACGCCAGTGACAATGCTGACTATGAGAAACCTTGGAGAGGACCTCAGATGTGGGCAACCGCCCCCCATCTAGGGGACCGAAAGCAATGGATGTCGAGCGGGTCTAACATGATACTGTGAAAGTTCAATCCATAGTGGCTCCAACACAGCCGCCAGAGTTCAGTTCAAAGCGGATCCAAGACAGCAGCGAGAGTCCCGTCCACAGGAAACCATCTCAAGCGGAGGCGGATCAGCAGCGTAGAGATGTCCCCAACCGATACACAGGCGAGCGGTCCATCCTGGGTCCCGACTCTGGAAAGCCAGTACTTCATCCATGGTCAACGGACCGGGGGCGCATAAGAGAAAAAAGAAAAGAAGCGGCAGATCAACTAGTCTAAAAAGGAGGTCTATTTAAAGGCTATAGTATACGAATGAGTTTTAAGGTGAGACTTAAATGCTTCTACTGAGGTAGCATCTCGAACTGTTACCGGGAGGGCATTCCAGAGTACTGGAGCCCGAACGGAAAACGCTCTATAGCCCGCAGATTTTTTTTGGGCTCTAGGAATCACTAATAAGCCGGAGTCCTTTGAACGCAGATTTCTTGCCGGGACATATGGTACAATACAATCGGCAAGATAGGATGGAGCTAGACCGTGTAGTCCAGGGGTGCCCACACTTTTTCTGCAGGCGAGCTACTTTTCAATTGACCAACTCGAGGGGATCTACCTCATTTATATATATCATTTATATTTATTTATTTATGAAAGAGACATTTTTGTAAACAAGTTAGATGTGTTTAATGATAATACAAGCATGTGTAACACATATAGATGTCTTTCTTTCACAAAGACAAGAATATAAGTTGGTGTATTACCTGATTCTGATGACTTGCATTGATTGGAATCAGACAGTAATGATGATAACGCCCACATTTTCAAATGGAGGAGAAAAAAAAGTTGTCCTTTCTGTACAATACCACATGAAAGTGGTTGGTTTTTGGCATCTAATTCATCCAGCTTCCATACACTTTACAAGAAAAACATTGGCGGCAAATTCCGTAGCTTGCTTGATTGACATTCACGGCACCCGAGGGTCTTGTGAGATGACGCTGGCTGCTGCCAGTTCATTATTATGAAAAAATGACAGAGTTGTGCACGCCAGTTTTCCGAGACTCTGTATTTAGTTAGCGCAGGCAGCATGAAGCAGGGCTTTTATTGTGAAGATAGGAAATGTGCAGTCGGCCTTTAGAGTTTTGATGGAAGGTACGGCGCGAGAGTCTGTTGAAATAAAAAGTGTTTCTGGCCTTCCTCTCGGTCATATTTTCATAATAATGATCTTGCAGCAGCCAGCGTCATCTCACAAGACCCTCCGGTACCGTGAATGTCATTTAAGTGACGTCTTGGTGAAGATTGATGATCACTCATTTTTAGCTCTATTTTTTTTAAAAGCCTGGCTGGAGATGGACTGACACACCCCCCGCGGTCGACTGGTAGCTCGCCATCGACGTAATGGGCACCCCTGCTCTAGAGTATACAGATGAGTTTTAAGGTGAGACTTAAATGCTTCTACTGAGGTAGCATCTCGAACTGTTACCGGGAGGGCATTCCAGAGTACTGGAGCCCGAACGGAAAACGCTTTATAGCCCGCAGACTTTTTTTGGGCTCTAGGGATCACTAATAAGCCGGAGTCTTTTGAACGCAGATCTCTTGCCGGGACATATGGTACAATACAATCGGCAAGATAGGATGGAGCTAGTCCAGGGGTGCCCATTACGTCGACCGCGAGCTACCAGTCGACCGCGGGGGGTGTGTCAGTCCATCTCCAGCCAGGCTTTTAAAAAAAATAGACCTAAAAATGAGTGATCATCAATCTTCACCAAGACGTCACTTAAATGACATTCACGGTACCGGAGGGTCTTGTGAGATGACGCTGGCTGCTGCAAGATCATTATTATGAAAATATGACCGAGAGGAAGGCCAGAAACACTTTTTATTTCAACAGACTCTCGCGCCGTACCTTTCGTCAAAACTCTAAAGGCCGACTGCACATTTCCTATCTTCACAATAAAAGCCCTGCTTCATGCTGCCTGCGCTAACTAAATACAGAGTCTCGGAAAACTGGCGTGCACAAGCGATCCCTCAGAAAGCTGGCGTGCACATCACTTGTGCACGCCAGCTTTCAGAGACTCTTATTTTGTTAGCGCAGGCAGCATGAAGCAGGGCTTTTATTGTGAAGATAGGAAATGTGCAGTCGGCCTTTAGAGTTTTGACGGAAGGGACGGCGCGAGAGTCTGTTGAAATAAAAAGTGTTTCTCGCCTTCCTCTCTGTCATTTTTTCATAATAATGAACTGGCAGCAGCCAGCGTCATCTCACGAGACCCTCGGGTGCCGTGAATGTCAATCAAGCAAGCTACGGAATTTGCCGCCAATGTTTTTCCGTCAAAACTCTAAAGGCCGACTGCACATTTCCTATCTTCACCTCTTTTAAACCGTTCAATTAAGTGTTTTTTTTTTCATCATTTATTCTCCACAAAAAAACCTTCCGTAAAAGGAAAAAAAAATGTACGACGGAATGACGGACAGAAATACCCTTTTTTTTTTATATATATAGATTTATTTATTAAAGGTAAATCGAGCAAATTGGCTATTTTTGGCAATTTATTTAAGTGTGTATCAAACTGGTAGCCCTTCGCATTATTCAGTACCCAAGAAGTAGCTCTTGCTTTCAAAAATGTTGGTGACCACTGTTGTATTATGTATATGTGCTTTGCTATGGAGTTTTTTTTCCCACTCCAGACTGGGTTCCTAAGGGGGCCCAGTCTGGAGTGGGAAAAAAAACTCCATTGCATTTTTTTCCAAATCCTTCCCTAGCGTTGACCCTTTTCCCATCTTTTTACGGGGCGCCTTATGGCGACCCATCAGCGTTCTTGTTCTGTAACCCTCTACACTGTTTGTTTGTCTATTCTTGAACAGGTTTGTGCTGAAAACAGACACAGTGTGTAGACCGAAAAGGGAAAACAGACGCATTTTGGCTTGAAAAGTAAAGACAAAGGTAAATTCATAACGCTAAAAGGAAGAGGTGCTTTAAGACATGACTAGCTCGCTTTCAAGTATTATTATCACTGCATGACGAGGAATAGCTAAACATGCTTCACTACACACCGTAGCTCACCGGCGTCACAATGTAAACAAACGCCATCGGTGGATCCACTGTAATGATACCAAGTACAGTAGCGCATCTAGTCGATACTACTATGATTAGGTCAATATTTTTTGGCATCACATCTTTCGATTTTTAAAAAAAACTGTATATTATGTCTATAAACTCAGGAAATATGTCCTCGGACATATGAGGACTTTGAATATGACCAATGTATGATCCAGTAACGACTTGGTATCGGATCGATACCAGGAAGACTGGCTTACAAGTATTATTATCACTGCAGGACGAGGAATAGCTAAACATGCTTCACGACACACCGTAGCTCACCGGCGTCACAATGTAAACAAACGCCATGGGTGGATCTACACATGACATCCACTGTAATGATACCAAGTACAGTAGCGTATCTAGTCGATCGATACTGTTTAGCATCACAAAGTCTCCTTTTGTTTTTAAAAAATGTATATTATGTTTATAGACTCAGGAAATATGTCCCCGGACACATGAGGACTTTGAATATGACCAATGTATGATCCAGTAACGACTTGGTATCGGATCGATACCAGGAAGACTGGCTTACAAGTACCATTATCACTGCAGGACGAGGAATAGCTAAACATGCTTCACGACACACCGTAGCTCACCGGCGTCACAATGTAAACAAACGCCATGGGTGGATCTACACCTGACATCCACTGTAATGATACCAAGTACAGGAGCGTATCGAGTCGATACTACTATGGCTACATTGATATTTTTAGCATCCCAAAATCTTTTTTCGTTTTTTTTTCTTCTTTATATTATGTTTATAAACTCAGGAAATATGTCCCCGGACACATGAGGACTTTGAATATGACCAATGTATGATCCAGTAATGACTTGGTATCGGATCGATACCAAGATGACTGGCTTACAAGTACCATTATCACTGCAGGACAAGGAATAGCTAAACATGTTTCCCGACATCGTAGCCCACCGGAGTCACAATGTAAACAAACGCCATGGGTGGATCTACACCTGACATCCACTGTAATGATACCAAGCACAGGAGCGTATCTAGTCGATCGATACTGTTTAGCATCACAAAATCTCCTTTTGTTTTTCAAAAATGTATATTATGTTTATAGACTCAGGAAATATGTCCCTGGACACATGAGGACTTTGAATATGACCAATGTATGATCCAGTAACGACTTGGTATCGGATCGATACCAGGAAGACTGGCTTACAAGTACCATTATCACTGCAGGACGAGGAATAGCTAAACATGCTTCACGACACACCGTAGCTCACCGGCGTCACAATGTAAACAAACGCTATGGGTGGATCTACTCCTGACATCCACTGTAATGATACCAAGTACAGGAGCGTATCGAGTCGATACTAATATGGTTACATTGATATTTTTAGCATCACACAATCTTTTTTCGTTTTTTTTTCTTCTTTATATTATGTTTATAAACTCAGGAAATATGTCCCCGGACACATGAGGACTTTGAATATGACCAATGTATGATCCAGTAACGACTTGGTATCGGATCGATACCAGGAAGAGGTGTTTTACGACATGGCTAGCTCGCTTTCAAGTATTATTATCACTGCAGGACGAGGAATAGCTAAACATGCTTCACTACACACCGTAGCTCACCGGCGTCACAATGTAAACAAACGCCATGGGTGGATCCACTGTAATGATACCAAGTACAGTAGCGCATCTAGTCGATACTGCTATGATTAGGTCAATATTTTTTGGGATCACATCTTTCGATTTAAAAAAAACTGTATATTATGTTTATAGACTCAGGAAATATGTCCCCGGACATATGAGGACTTTGAATATGACCAATGTATGATCCAGTAACGACTTGGTATCGGATCGATACCAGGAAGACTGGCTTACAAGTATTATTATCACTGCAGGACGAGGAATAGCTAAACATGCTTCACTACACACCGTAGCTCACCGGCGTCACAATGTAAACAAACGCCATGGGTGGATCTACACCTGACATCCACTGTAATGATACCAAGTACAGGAGCGTATCGAGTCGATACTACTATGATTACATTGATATTTTTAGCATCACAAAATCTTTTTTCGTTTTTTTTTCTTCTTTATATTATGTTTATAGACTCAGGAAATATGCCCCCGGACACATGAGGACTTTGAATATGACCAATGTATGATCCAGTAACGACTTGGTATCGGATCGATACCAGGAAGAGGTGCTTTAAGACATGGCTAGCTCGCTTTCAAGTATTATTATCACTGCAGGACGAGGAAAAGCTAAACATGCTTCACTACACACCATAGCTCACCGGCGTCAAAATGTAAACAAACGCCATCGGTGGATCCACTGTAATGATACCAAGTACAGTAGCGCATCTAGTCGATACTGCTATGATTAGGTCAATATTTTTTGGCATCACATCATTCGATTTAAAAAAAAAACTGTATATTATGTTTATAGACTCAGGAAATATGTCCCCGGACATATGAGGACTTTGAATATGACCAATGTATGATCCAGTAACGACTTGGTATCGGATCGATACCAGGAAGACTGGCTTACAAGTTCCATTATCACTGCAGGACGAGGAATAGCTAAACATGCTTCACTACACACCGTAGCTCACCGGCGTCACAATGTAAACAAACGCCATGGGTGGATCCACACCTGACATCCACTGTAATGATACCAAGTACAGGAGCGGTATCGAGTCGATACTACTATGGCTACATTGATATTTTTAGCATCACAAAATCTTTTTTCGTTTTTTTTTCTTCTTTATATTAAGTTTATAAACTTAGGAAATATGTCCCCGGACACATGAGGACTTTGACTATGACAAATGTATGATTCTGTAAAGACCTGGTATCGGATCGATACCAGGAAGAGGTGCTTTACAACATGGCTAGCTCGCTTTCAAGTATTATTATCACTGCAGGACGAGGAATAGCTAAACATGCTTCACTACACACCGTAGCTCACCGGCGTCAAAATGTAAACAAACGTCATCGGTGGATCCACTGTAATGATACCAAGTACAGTAGCGCATCTAGTCGATACTGCTATGATTAGGTCAATATTTTTTGGAATCACATCTTTCGATTTTTAAAAAAAACTGTATATTATGTTTATAGACTCAGGAAATATGTCCCCGGACACATGAGGACTTTGAATATGACCAATGTATGATCCAGTAACGACTTGGTATCGGATTGATACCAGGAAGACTGGCTTACAAGTACCATTATCACTGCAGGACGAGGAATAGCTAAACATGCTTCCCGACACACCGTAGCTCACAGGCGTCACAATGTAAACAAACGCCATGGGTGGATCTACACCTGACATCCACTGTAATGATACCAAGTACAGGAGCGTATCGAGTCGATACTACTATGGCTACATTGATATTTTTAGCATCCCAAAATCTTTTTTCGTTTTTTTTTCTTCTTTATATTATGTTTATAAACTCAGGAAATATGTCCCCGGACACATGAGGACTTTGAATATGACCAATGTATGATTCTGTAAAGACCTGGTATCGGATCGATACCAGGAAGAGGTGCTTTACGACATGGCTAGCTCGCTTTCAAGTATTATTATCACTGCAGGACGAGGAATAGCTAAACAAGCTTCACTACACACCGTAGCTCACCGGAGTCAAAATGTAAACAAACGTCATCGGTGGATCCACTGTAATGATACCAAGTACAGTAGCACATCTAGTCGATACTACTATGATTAGGTCAATATTTTTTGGCATCACATCTCTTGATTTTTAAAAAAACCTGTATATTATGTTTATAGACTCAGGAAATATGTCCCCGGACACATGAGGACTTTGACTATGACCAATGTATGATCCAGTAACGACTTGGTATCGGATCGATACCAGGAAGACTGGCTTACAAGTATCATTATCACTCTAGGACGAGGAATAGCTAAACATGCTTCACTACACACCGTAGCTCACCGGCGTCACAATGTAAACAAACGCCATCGGTGGATCTACACCTGACATCCACTGTAATGATACCAAGTACAGGAGCGTATCGAGTCGATACTACTGTGGCTACATTGATATTTTTAGCATCCCAAAATCTTTTTTCGTTTTTTTTTCTTCTTTATATTATCTTTATAAACTCAGGAAATATGTCCCCGGACACATGAGGACTTTGACTATGACAAATGTATGATTCTTTAAAGACCTGGTATCGGATCGATACCAGGAAGAGGTGCTTTAAGACATGACTAGCTCGCTTTCAAGTATTATTATCACTGCAGGACGAGGAATAGCTAAACATGCTTCACTACACACCGTAGCTCACCGGCGTCACAATGTAAACAAACGCCATCGGTGGATCCACTGTAATGATACCAAGTACAGTAGCGCATCTAGTCGATACTGCTATGATTAGGTCAATATTTTTTGGCATCACATCTTTCGATTTTTAAAAAAAACTGTATATTATGTTTATAGACTCAGGAAATATGTCCCCGGACACATGAGGACTTTGAATATGACCAATGTATGATCCAGTAACGACTTGGTATCGGATCGATACCAGGAAGACTGGCTTACAAGTATCATTATCACTGCAGGACGAGGAATAGCTAAACATGCTTCCTGACACACCGTAGCTCACCGGCGTCACAATGTAAACAAACGCCATGAGTGGATCTACACCTGACATCCACTGTAATGATACCAAGTACAGGAGCGTATCGAGTCGATACTACTATGGTTACATTGATATTTTTAGCATCACAAAATCTTTTTTCGTTTTTTTTTCTTCTTTATGTTTATAGACTCAGGAAATATGTCCCCGGACACATGAGGACTTTGAATATGACAAATGTATGATTCTGTAACGACTTGGTATCGGATCGATACCAGGAAGAGGTGCTTTACGACATGACTAGCTCGCTTGCAAGTATTATTATCACTGCAGGACGAGGAATAGCTAAACATGCTTCACTACACACCGTAGCTGACCGGCGTCAAAATGTAAACAAAGGCCATCGGTGGATCCACTGTAATGATACCAAGTACAGTAGCGCATCTAGTCGATACTGCTATGATTAGGTCAATATTTTTTGGCATCACATCTTTCGATTTTTAAAAAAACCTGTATATTATGTTTATAGACTCAGGAAATATGTCCCCGGACACATGAGGACTTTGAATATGACCAATGTATGATCCAGTAACGACTTGGTATCGGATCGATACCAGGAAGACTGGCTTACAAGTACCATTATCACTGCAGGACGAGGAATAGCTAAACATGCTTCACGACACACCGTAGCTCACCGGCGTCACAATGTAAACAAAAGCCATGGGTGGATCTACACCTGACATCCACTGCAATGATACCAAGTACAGGAGCGTATCGAGTCGATACTACTATGGCTACATTGATATTTTTAGCATCACAAAATCTTTTTTTGTTTTTTTTCTTCTTTATATTATGTTTATAGACTCAGGAAATATGTCCCCGGACACATGAGGACATTGAATATGACCAATGTATGATCCAGTAACGACTTGGTATCGGATCGATACCAGGAAGACTGGCTTACAAGTACCATTATCACTGCAGGACGAGGAATAGCTAAACATGCTTCACGACACACCGTAGCTCACCGGCGTCACAATGTAAACAAAAGCCATGGGTGGATCTACACCTGACATCCACTGCAATGATACCAAGTACAGGAGCGTATCGAGTCGATACTACTATGGCTACATTGATATTTTTAGCATCACAAAATCTTTTTTTGTTTTTTTTCTTCTTTATATTATGTTTATAGACTCAGGAAATATGTCCCCGGACACATGAGGACATTGAATATGACCAATGTATGATCCAGTAACGACTTGGTATCGGATTGATACCAGGAAGAGGTGCTTTAAGACATGGCTAGCTCGCTTTCAAGTATTATTATCACTGCAGGACGAGGAATAGCTAAACATGCTTCACTACACACCGTAGCTCACCGGAGTCAAAATGTAAACAAAGGCCATCGGTGGATCCACTGTAATGATACCAAGTACAGTAGCGCATCTAGTCGATACTGCTATGATTAGGTCAATATTTTTTGGCATCACATCTTCCGATTTAAAAAAAAACCTGTATATTATGTTTATAGACTCAGGAAATATGTCCCCGGACACATGAGGACTTTGAATATGACCAATGTATGATCCAGTAACGACTTGGTATCGGATCGATACCAGGAAGACTGGCTTACAAGTATTATTATCACTGCAGGACGAGGAATAGCTAAACATGCTTCCTGACACACCGTAGCTCACCGGCGTCACAATGTAAACAAACGCCATCGGTGGATCCACTGTAATGATACCAAGTACAGTAGCGCATCTAGTCGATACTGCTATGATTAGGTCAATATTTTTTGGCATCACATCTTTCGATTTTTAAAAAAAACTGTATATTATGTTTATAGACTCAGGAAATATGTCCCCGGACACATGAGGACTTTGAATATGACCAATGTATGATCCAGTAACGACTTGGTATCGGATCGATACCAGGAAGACTGGCTTACAAGTATTATTATCACTGCAGGACGAGGAATAGCTAAACATGCTTCCCGACACACCGTAGCTCACCGGCGTCACAATGTAAACAAATGCCATGGGTGGATCTACACATGACATCCACTGTAATGATACCAAGCACAGGAGCGTATCGAGTCGATACTACTATGATTAGGTCAATATTTTTTGGCATCACATCTTTCGATTTAAAAAAAAAAACTGTATATTATGTTTATAGACTCAGGAAATATGTCCCCGGACACATGAGGACTTTGAATATGACCAATGTATGATCCAGTAACGACTTGGTATCGGATCGATACCAGGAAGACTGGCTTACAAGTACCATTATCACTGCAGGACGAGGAATAGCTAAACATGCTTCCTGACACACCGTAGCTCACCGGCGTCACAATGTAAACAAACGCCATGGGTGGATCTACACCTGACATCCACTGTAATGATACCAAGTACAGGAGCGTATCGAGTCGATACTACTATGGTTACGTTGATATTTTTAGCATCACAAAATCTTTTTTCGTTTTTTTTTCTTATTTATGTTTATAGACTCAGGAAATATGTCCCCGGACACATGAGGACTTTGAATATGACCAATGTATGATCCAGTAACGACCTGGTATCGGATCGATACCAGGAAGAGGGGCTTTAAGACATGGCTAGCTCGCTTTCAAGTATTATTATCACTGCAGGACGAGGAATAGCTAAACATGCTTCACTACACACCGTAGCTCACCGGCGTCAAAATGTAAACAAAGGCCATCGGTGGATCCACTGTAATGATACCAAGTACAGTAGCGCATCTAGTCGATACTGCTATGATTAGGTCAATATTTTTTGGCATCACATCTTTCGATTTAAAAAAAAAATGTGTATTATGTTTATAGACTCAGGAAATATGTTCCCGAACACATGAGGACATTGACTATGACCAATGTATGATTCTGTAACGACTTGGTATCGGATTGATACCAGGAAGAGGTGCTTTACGATATGGCTAGCTCGCTTTCAAGTATTATTATCACTGCAGGACGAGGAATAGCTAAACATGCTTCACTACACACCGTAGCTCACCGGCGTCAAAATGTAAACAAACGCCATGAGTGGATCTACACCTGACATCCACTGTAATGATACCAAGTACAGTAGCACATCTAGTCGATACTACTATGATTAGGTCAATATTTTTTGGCATCACATCTTTCGATTTAAAAAAAAAACTGTATATTATGTTTATAGACTCAGGAAATATGTCCCCGGACACATGAGGACTTTGAATATGACCAATGTATGATCCAGTAACGACTTGGAATCGGATCGATACCAAGAAGACTGGCTTACAAGTACCATTATCACTGCAGGACAAGGAATAGCTAAACATGCTTCACGACACACCGTAGCTCACCGGCGTCACAATGTAAACAAACGCCATGGGTGGATCTACACCTGACATCCACTGTAATGATACCAAGCACAGGAGCGTATCTAGTCGATCGATACTGTTTAGCATCACAAAATCTCCTTTTGTTTTTCAAAAATGTATATTATGTTTATAGACTCAGGAAATATGTCCCTGGACACATGAGGACTTTGAATATGACCAATGTATGATCCAGTAACGACTTGGTATCGGATCGATACCAGGAAGAGGTGCTTACATGTACCATTATCACTGCAGGACGAGGAATAGCTAAACATGCTTCCTGACACACCGTAGCTCACCGGCGTCACAATGTAAACAAACGCCATGGGTGGATCTACACCTGACATCCACTGTAATGATACCAAGTACAGGAGCGTATCGAGTCGATACTAATATGGTTACATTGATATTTTTAGCATCACAAAATCTTTTTTCGTTTTTTCTTCTTCTTTATATTATGTTTATAGACTCAGGAAATATGTCCCCGGACACATGAGGACTTTGAATATGACCAATGTATGATCCAGTAACGACTTGGTATCGGATCGATACCAAGAAGACTGGCTTACAAGTACCATTATCACTGCAGGACGAGGAATAGCTAAACATGCTTCCCGTCACACCGTAACTCACCGGCGTCACAATGTAAACAAACGCCATGAGTGGATCTACACCTGACATCCACTGTAATGATACCAAGCACAGGAGCGTATCTAGTCGATCGATACTGTTTAGCGTCACAAAATCTCCTTTTGTTTTTCAAAAATGTATATTATGTTTATAGACTCAGGAAATATGTCCCTGGACACATGAGGACTCTAAATATGACCAATGTATGATCCTGTAACGACTTGGTATCGGGTCGATACCTAAATTTGTGGTATCATCCAAAACTAATGTAAAGTATCAAACAACAGAAAAATATGTGATTATTACATTTTAAAATAAAGCCAATAATGCCATTTTTTGCAGTCACTTTTATTTAGAAAAGTATCGAAAAGTACCCAAAAGTATCAAAATACATTTTGGTACCGGTACCGGTACCAGAATATTTTTTTCTTGCTTACCTTTACCTCAGGTATCATTGGGTGCCGGCCGTGGTTTAGTGTGGAGACTTGACAAGGGGTGCATGTCATCATGGACAATCTACAAAACACAAAACCAGTAAAGTTGTCATGTTTTGTTTTTGTTTTTTTAAATGGTAAATAAAAACAGAATACAATGATTTTCAAATCCTTTTCAACTTATATTCAACTGAATCGACTGCAAAGACAAGATATTTAACATTCGAACAAGAAAACTTTGCTATTTTTTTGCCAATATTAGCTCATATGGAATTTGATGCCTGCGATATGTTTCAAAAAAGCTGGCACAAGTGGCAAAAAAGACTGAGAAAGTTGTCGGAATGCTCATCAAACACTTATTTGGAACATCCCACAGGTGAACAGGCTTGATTGGGAACACCTTCCATGAAATGCTCAGTCATTCACAAACAAGGACGGGGCGAAGGTCACCACTTTGTCAACAAATGCCTGAGCAAATTGTCCAACAGCTTAAGAACAACTTTTCTCGACCAGCTATTGCAAGGAATTTAGGGATTTCGGCATCCACGGTCCGTAATATCATCAAAAGTTTCAGAGAATCTGGAGAAATCACTGCACGTAAGCGATGAGGTTACGGACTTTCGAACCCTCATGTGGTACTGCGTCGAAAAAAAAAAACTACAGTGTGTAAAGGATATCACTACTTGAGCTCATGAACACTTCAGAAAACCACTGCCAGTTACTACAGTTCGCTCCTACATCTCTAAGTGCAAGTAAAAACTCTACAACGCAAAGCGAAAGCCATTTATCAACAACACCCAGAATTGTCGCCGGCTTCGCTGGGCCCTAGCTCATCTAAGACGGACTGATGGAAAGTGGAAAAGTGTTCTGTGGTCTGACGAGTACACATTTTCAAATACTTTTTGGAAATTGCTGACGTCAAAAGGGGAAAAGAACCATTCGGACTGTTAGTCTGAAAGGAGAGTTCTGGTGTTTTTTTTTTTTTTTAGAACCGATTGCTCTTTTAGAAGATCTACTGCATTTATGCCCGTCGAAGATACTTAACATGACAGAAAAATGGCACTAATGCTAAAAGGTAGAGGTAGAGGCTGAAAACCAACATTAAATGCCTGTGACCTTGGATCCATCAAGCGCTACTGCATCTAAAGGCAACACCAGTGTGTAAAGGATATCACCACATGGGCTCAGGAACACTTCAGAAAACTACTGCCAGTTACTACAGTTCGCTCCTATATCTCTAAGTGCAAGTAAAAACTCTACAATGCAAAGCGAAAGCCATTTATCAACAACACCCAGAAACGTCGCCGGCTTCGCTGGGCCCGAGCTCACCTAAGACAGTCTGATGCAAAGTGGAAAAAGTATTCTGTGGTCTGACGAGTCCACATTTAAAATTGTTTTTGGAAATTGCTGACGTCAAAAGGGGAAAAGAACCATTCGGACTGTTAGTCTGAAAGGAGAGTTCTGTTTTTTTTGTTTTTTTTAGAACCGATTGCTCTTTTAGAAGATCTACTGCATTTATGCCCGTCGAAAATACTTAACATGACAGAAAAATAGCATTAGGGCTGAAAGGTAGAGGTAGAGGCTGAAAACCAACATCGAATGCCCGTGACCTTGGATCCATCAAGCGCTACTGCATCAAAAGGCAACACCAGTGTGTAAAGGATATCACCACATGGGCTCAGGAACACTTCAGAAACTACTGCCATTAGCTACAGTTCGCTCCTACATCTGTATGTGCAAGTTAAACTCTACTTTGCAAACCGAAAGCCATTTATCAACAACACCCAGAAAGGAAGTCGGCTTCGCTGGGCCCTAGCTCATCTAAGACGGACTGATGCAAAGCGGAAAAGTGTTCTGTGGTCTGACGAGTCCCCATTTTCAAATACTTTTTGGAAACTGCGGACGTCAAAGAGGAAAAGAACCATTCGGCCTGTTAGTCTGAAAGGAGAACTCTGGTGTTTTTTTTTAGAACCGATTGCTCTTTTAGAAGACCTACTGCATTTATGCCCGTCGAAGATACTTAACATGACAGAAAAATGGCACTAATGCTAAAAGGTAGAGGTAGAGGCTGAAAACCAACATCGAATGCCCGTGACCTTGGATCCATCAAGCGCTACTGCATCAAAAGGCAACACCAGTGTGTAAAGGATATCACCACATGGGCTCAGGAACACTTCAGAAAACTACTGCCATTAGCTACAGTTTGCCCCTACATCTGTATGTGCAAGTTAAACTCTACTTTGCAAACCGAAAGCCATTCATCAACAACACCCAGAAACGCAGCCGGCTTCGCTGGGCCCGAGCTCATCTAAGACGGACTGATGGAAAGTGGAAAAGTGTTCTGTGGTCTGACGAGTCCACATTTTCAAATACTTTTTGGAAATTGCGGATGTCAAAGAGGAAAAGAACCATTCGCACTGTTAGTCTGAAAGGAGAACTCTGGTGTTTTTTTTTTAGAACCGATTGCTCTTTTAGAAGATCTACTGCATTTATGCCCGTCAAAGATACTTAACATGACAGAAAAATGGCACTACTGCTGAAAGGTAGAGGTAGAGGCTGAAAACCAACATCGAATGCCCGTGACCTTGGATCCATCAAGCGCTACTGCATCAAAAGGCAACACCAGTGTGTAAAGGATATCACCACATGGGCTCAGGAACACTTCAGAAACTACTGCCATTAGCTACAGTTCGCCCCTACATCTGTATGTGCAAGTTAAACTCTACTTTGCAAACCGAAAGCCATTTATCAACAACACCCAGAAACGCAGCCGGCTTCGCTGGGCCCGAGCTCATCTAAGACGGACTGATGCAAAGCGGAAAAGTGTTCTGTGGTCTGACGAGTCCACGTTTTAAAATTGTTTTTGGAAATTGCTGACGTCAAAGAGGAAAAGAACCATTCGGCTTGTTAGTCTGAAAGGAGAACTCGGGTGTCTTTTTTAGAACCGATTGCTCTTTTAGAAGACCTACTGCGTTTATGCCCGTCAAAGATACTTAACATGACAGAAAAATGGCATTAGGGCTGAAAGGTAGAGGTAGAGGCTGAAAACCAACATCGAATGCCCGTGACCTTGGATCCATCAAGCGCTACTGCATCAAAAGGCAACACCAGTGTGTAAAGGATATCACCACATGGGCTCAGGAACACTTCAGAAAACTACTGCCATTAGCTACAGTTTGCCCCTACATCTGTATGTGCAAGTTAAACTCTACTTAGCAAACCGAAAGCCATTTATCAACAACACCCAGAATTGTAGCCGGCTTCGCTGGGCCCGAGCTCATCTAAGACGGACCGATGCAAAGCGGAAAAGTGTTCTGTGGTCTGACGAGTCCACGTTTTAAAATTGTTTTTGGAAATTGCTGACGTCAAAGAGGAAAAGAACCATTCGGCTTGTTAGTCTGAAAGGAGAACTCGGGTGTTTTTTTTAGAACCGATTGCTCTTTTAGAAGACCTACTGCGTTTATGCCCGTCAAAGATACTTAACATCACAGAAAAATGGCATTAGGGCTGAAAGGTAGAGGTAGAGGCTGAAAACCAACATCGAATGCCCGTGACCTTGGATCCATCAAGCGCTACTGCATCAAAAAGTGACATCAGTGTGTAAAGGATATCACCACATGGGCTCAGGAACACTTCAGAAACTACTGCCATTAGTTACAGTTCGCCCCTACATCTGTATGTGCAAGTTAAACTCTACTTTGCAAACCGAAAGCCATTTATCAACAACACCCAGAAACGCAGCTGGCTTCGCTGGGCCCGAGCTCATCTAAGACGGACTGATGCAAAGCGGAAAAGTGTTCTGTCGTCTGACGAGTACACATTTCTCATTGTTCTTGGAAACTGTGGACGTCGTGTCCGCCGGACCAAGGAGGAAAATAACTATACAGATTGTTGTATGCGCAAAGTTGAAAAGCCAGCATCTGTGATGGTATGGGGGTGTAATAGTACCCAAGGCATGGGTAACTTATGAATCTGTGAAGGCACCATTGATGCTGGAAGGTACATACAGTACAGGTTTTGTAGCAATCCAAGCAACGTTTTAATGGACGCCCCTGCTTATTTAAGCAAAACGATGGCAAGCCACATGTAATAACAGCGTATAAGTTGAAAAGGATTTGCAAATCATTGTATTCTTACACAACATGCCAACTTCACTTGTTTTAATAGCACACGCTATGTTACAGTTTGCACACGCTGTTTATCTTTGTAGCTCCATCACGTGTACGGGAGACATATTTTGATGTCCGCACAGCCTGGAGAGGAGGAGACGTCACCGATTGTGCAGGGAATGGAAATGAAGTGGGAGGGCAAAAAGGAGGAGGACATTGATTGTCCTTTCATTCAACCCGCCGCTTCTTGACAGAACCACCAAAACATGGCGCCTTCTCGCCGCGAAGAGAATGCTTTCAATTTCTTTCCGACGTACGTGAGAGAACATTGCGTGTCCACGCTTACACCGTTCCACATGTCCGAAAAGTAGTGAGAAGAAGCTCTTTTGATTACTAATAGTTTGACACCAGTTGCAATTTTCTGCAATGCATAAATGCAGCTGGCATCGATAGGGACAAGAGGTAAGAAATGGACAAATTCCATAATGTCCGACATTGAAATACAGTAGCGTATTGAGCTTAAGTAATCGTTAAAAACAAAGTGGAGGTTTTATTCGACAAACATACTGTATTTTCCGGACTATAAGGCGCACTTAATTTTTTTTTTTTTTTTTTTCAAAAGTCAACAGGTGTGTCACGCCGTGGGTGCACTCCAATGCGCACTCCGCTGATTGCACCTCCGAGTGCGCGCAGCTGCAATCAATCGGCACTCAGCGTGTGCGCCTTATGTATGGAAAATAGACCTGAAAAGACTATTAATAGGCAGTGTGCCTTATATATGAAAATAGACCTGACTGGACCATTCATCGGCAGTGCGCCTTATAATCCAGTGTGCCTTATATATGAAAATAGACCTGACAGGACCTTTCAACAGCAGTGCGCCTTATAATCCAGTGCGCCTTATGTATTAAAAAATAGACACGAAAAGACCATTAATAGGCAGTGCGCCCTATGTATGAAAATAGACCTGACTGGACCATTCATCGGCAGTGCGCCTTATAATCCGGTGCGCCTTATATATGAAAATAGACCTGACAGGACCTTTCAACAGCAGTGCGCCTTATAATCCAGTGCGCCTTATGTATAAAAAAAATAGACACGAAAAGACCATTAATAGGCAGTGCGCCCTATGTATGAAAATAGACCTGGCTGGACCATTCATCGGCAGTGCGCCTTATAATCCGGTGCGCCTTATATATGAAAATAGACCTGACAGGACCTTTCAACAGCAGTGCGCCTTATAATCCAGTGCGCCTTATGTATAAAAAAAATAGACACGAAAAGACCATTAATAGGCAGTGCGCCCTATGTATGAAAATAGACCTGGCTGGACCATTCATCGGCAGTGCGCCTTATAATCCAGTGCGCTTTATGTATGAGAATAGATCGGAAAAGACCATTAATAGGCAGTGCGCCTTATATACGAAAATAGACCTGACTGGACCATTCATCGGCAGTGCGCCTTATAATCCAGTGCGCCTTATATATAAAAATAGACCTGAATAGACCATTCATCTGCAGTGCGCCTTATAATCCAGTGCGCCTTATATATGGAAAAAGACCTGACTGGACCATTCATCGGCAGTCCGCCTTATAATCCAGTGCGCTTTATATGTGAAAATGGACCTGGAAAGACAATTTGACATGTGCGCCTTATGTATGAAAATAGACCTGACTGGACCATTCATCGGTATTCTGCTTTATAATCCAGTGCGCCTTATGTATGACAATAGACCTGAATGGACCATTCATTGGCAGTGCGCCTTATAATCCGGTGCACCTTTTATATAGAAATAGACCCGAATAGGCCCTGCGATGAGGTGGCGACTTGTCCAGGGTGTACCCCGCCTTCCGCCCGATTGTAGCTGAGATAGGTGCCAGCGCCCCCCGCGACCCCGAAAGGGAATACGCGGTAGAAAATGGATGGATGGATGGACCCGAATAGACCATTCATCAGCAGTGCGCCTTATATGTTTGTATATGAAAATAGACCTGAATAGACCATTCATGATGATGCACCTTATAATCCAGTGCGCCTTATATATGAAAATAGACCTAAAAATAGTTCATTCATCGGCAGTGCACCTTATATATAAAAATACACCTGACTAGACCATTTATCGGCTGTGCGCCTTATAGTCCAGAGTGCCTTATATATGAAGATAGACCTGAATAGACCATTCATGATGATGCACCTTATAATCCAGTGCGCCTTATATATGAAAATAGACCCGAATAGACCATTCATGATGATGCACCTTATAATCCAGTGCGCTTTATATATGAAAATAGACCTAAAAATAGTTCATTCATCGGCAGTGCACCTTATATATAAAAATACACCTGACTAAACCATTTATCGGCTGTGCGCCTTATAGTCCAGAGTGCCTTATATATGAAACTGGACCCTAATAGACCATTCATCGGCAGTGCGCCTTATATATGAAAATAGACCTGACTGGACCATTCATCGGCAGTGCGCCCTATGAGCCATCCATCCATCCATTTTCTACCGCTTATTCCCTGACTGGACCATTCATCGGCAGTGCGCCCTATGATCCATCCATCCATCCATCCATTTTCTTCCGCTTATTCCCTTTCGGGGTCGCGGGGGGCGCTAGCGCCTAATCCAGTGCGCCTTATATATGAAAATAGACCTGAAAAGACCACTAATAAGCAGTGCGCCTTATGTATGAAAATAGACCTGAAAAGACCATTAATAGGTAATGCGCCTTAAATGTGAAAATAGACCTGGCTGGACCATTCATCGGCAGTGCACCTTATAATCCAGTGTGCCTTATATATGAAAATAGACCTGAAAAGACCATTCATCGGCAGTGCGCCTTATGTATGAAAATAGACCTGACTGGACCATTCATCGGCATTGTGCCTTATAATCCAGTGCGCTTTATATATGAAAATCGACCTGACTGGACAATTCATCAGCGGTGCGCCTTATAATCCAGTGCGCCTTATATATGAAGATAGACCTGAAAGGACCATTAATAGGCAGTGCGCCTTATATATGGAAATAGACCTGACTGGACCATTCATCGGCAGTGCGCCTTCTAATCCGGTGCGCCTTTTATATAAAAATACACCCAAATAGACCATTCATCTGCAGTGCGCCTTATATATGGAAAAGGATCAAAACAGACCATTCATCAGAAGTGCGCCTTTAATATGAAAATAGACCTGAATCGACCATTCATCAGCAGTGCGCCTTATGTTAGTATATGAAAATAGACCTGAATAGACTATTCATGATGATGCACCTTATAATCCAGTGCGCCTTATATATGAAAATAGACCTAAATGTACAATGCTGGCGAATGGACTCTTATATATGAAAATAGATCCGAATAGACCATTCGTTGGCAGTGCGCCTTATAATCCAGTGCGCCTTATATATAAAAATAGACCTGAATAGACCATTTATCGGCTGTGCGCCTTATAGTCCAGAGTGACTTATATATGAAACTAGACCCAAATAGACCATTCATCAGCAGTGCGCCTTATAATCCTGTGCGCCTTATATATGAAAATAGACCTGAAAAGACCATTCTTCGGCCGTGCTCTTTATAATCCTGTGTTTTATACGAACCCTGTTTCCATATGAGTTTGATGTAAATATAAACGGAATACAATGATTTGCAAATCCTTTTCAACCCATATTCAGTTGAATATGCTACAAAGACAACATATTTGATGTTCAAACTCATAATTTTTTTTTTTTTGCAAATAATTATTAACTAAGAATGTCATGGCTGCAACATGTGCCAAAGTAGTTGGGAAAGGGCATGTTCACCACTGTGTTACATCACCTTTTCTTTTAACAACACTCAATAAACGTTTGGGAACAGAGGAAACTAATTGTTGAAGCTTTGAAAGTGGAATTCTTTCCCATTCTTGTTTTATGTAGAGCTTCAGTCCTTCAACAGTCCGGGGTCTCCGCTGTATTATTTTATGCACAGTCCGGAACTGAAAAAAATTAACTAGACGGCAGAGCGCTTCAGATGTTATTAAACAAATTTCCTAGGAAAATCCCTTTTCTGCTTATTGTGTTACTAGTGTTTTAGTGAGATTATATGGAAGTATAATCAGGCAGGCCAGGAAGGGTACCAACCCTCTTTTTTTCAACGAAGCCACACTTTTGAAACACAAGCTGAATGTGGCTTAGCATTGTCTTGCTGAAATAAGCAGGGGCGTCCATGAAAAAGACGGCGCTTAGATGGCAGCATATGTTGTTCCAAAACCTGTATGTACCTTTCAGCATTAATGGTGCCTTCACAGATGTGTAAGTTACCCATGCCTTGGGCACTAATGCACCCCCATACCATCACACATGCTGGCTTTTACACTTTGCGTCGATAACAGTCTGGATGGTTCGCTTCCCTTCGGTCCGGATGACACGATGTCGAATATTTACCCCAGAAAATTTGGAATGTGGATTCGTCAAGACCACAAAACACTTTTCCACTTTGCATCAGTCCATCTTAGATGATCTCGGGCTCAGAGAAGCCGGCGGCGTTTCTGGATGTTGTTGATAAATGGCTTTAGCTTTGCATAGTAGAGCTTTAACTTGCACTTACAGATGTAGCGACAAACTATATTTAGTGACAGTGGTTTTCTGAAGTGTTCCTGAGTCCATGTGGTGATATCCTTTAGGGATTGATGTCGGTTTTTGATACAGTGCCGTCTGAGGGATGGAAGGTCACGTTGATTCAATGTTGGTTTCCGGCCATGCTGCTTACGCGGAGTGATTTCTCCAGATTCTCAGAAACTTTTGATGATATTATGGAGCGTAGATGTTGAAATCCCGAAATTTCTTGCAGTTGCACTTTGAGAAACGTTGTTCTTAAATTGTTTGACTATTTGAACATCAAATATGTTGTCTTTGTAGCATATTCAACTGAATATGGGTTGAAAATGATTTGCAAATCATTGTATTCTGTTTATATTTACATCTAACACAATTTTCCATCTAATATGGAAACGGGGTTTGCATATGAAAATAGTGCGCCTTATAGTCCGGTGCGCCCTATGGTCCGGAAGAAACGGTTCTTCTAAAAAGTAACACTTCCCCTGCCATCATTTTCAAAATGGAGTAAGCTGATTTCAATCATTTGATATTGCATAAAGGGAAGAAAATTAAGAACTATTCAGTAGGATTTAAGGTCCAAGCTTACATCACACTAACATTTTTACCGCATGCCTTTGGTAAGTGCCGGAGTGAGAAGAGGTTTGCAATAATTAGCGCATGCTTACTTTTACCACATGCCTTTGGTAAACGCAGGAGTGAGAAGAGGTTTTAAATTAATCAGCGCCCCGGCAGAAATTCAAGGAAATACGCTAAGTGTCTTCTTTCTTCATGTACCTGATCTAAATCCACAAATGGACGCCGACAACAACAAGAAGAAGACGCGAGCATGCAGCCTGCAGGCGCGCACTCAAGGGCGATTGATTCCGGCGTCTAATTCCCCCCCTCCCACGGCGCTCACGGCGAGGAGCCCCGGTGTGACCTTGAAGGCAGACGCCAGAGGTCGCGCATTACCTATTACCTGCACCCCCCCGCTTCCTCCTCCTTATAATAAACGACCGCTTTTCATCTGCCGTCTAATTTTAGACAAGACGCGTCCCTTCCTAATTTTAGCCGCGGCCCGCCAAATAGTGCGCCTTCAATAATTGATGAGTTCCGACACGGAGCTGCATCTTGTTCCTGCCGCTGCCTTGCTCATTGGCAGCCTGTTGGAAGGATGCGTTTTGTTTCTGATCAACGCCGATCTGAAGGCGGACGGACACGAGGATAAAAACCCGACCGGCTGTGAAGACGCCCTTGAAAGCTGCTCTCCTCTCTCCTCAGACACGCCGATAGGAAGCCCGCCTGACTTCATGCTAACAATACTAAAATATGGAGTATTTTTTCCCATGGATTTTGGTCCCGGAATGATTGGAACAGTTAGCGAGCTAACAGTAAAGATGAATCAAGAACAAATATATATAGGACTCTGAGTTGTAAACTTGCAAAATTAGCCAGAAAATGTAACATGCTAACGTTAGCATGCTAAAAGTTAGCATGTGTCAATTACCATAATGACTGATGTGTATATCCGCAAAAATGAGTAGTATGCTAACAGTTAGCGTGCGTCAATTAAAAAAAACGACTCTGATGTGTATAGCTGTTAAAATTAGTAGCATGCTAACAGTTAGCATGCGTCAAACAAAATATGACTGATGTACATAGCTGCAAAATTTAGTAGTATGCTAACAGTTAGCATGCGTCTATTAAAATATGACTGATGTGTATAGTTTCAAAAATTAGTAGTATGCTAACAGTTAGCATGTGTCAATTAACAAAAATGACTGATGTGTATAGCTGCAAAAATTAGTTGTATGCTAATCGTTAGCATGAGTCAACTAACAAAATATGACTGATGTGTATAGCTGCAAAAAATAGTAGTATGCTAGCAGTTAGCATGTGTCAATTAACAAAAATGACTGTGTATAGCTGCTAAAATTAGTAGTATGCTAACAGTTAGCATGCGTCAAACAAAATATGACTGATGTATATAGCTGCAAAAATTAGTAGTATGCTAACAGTTAGCATGCATCAATTAACATAACTGATGTGTATAGCTGCAAAAATTAGTAGTATGCTAACAGTTAGCATGCGTCAAACAAAAATGACTGATGTATATAGCTGCAAAATTTAGTAGTATGCTAACAGTTAGCATGCGTCTATTAACAAAATATGACTGATGTGTATAGTTTCATAAATTAGTAGTATGCTAACAGTTAGCATGCATCAATTAACATAACTGATGTGTATAGCTGCAAAAATTAGTAGTATGCTAGCAGTTAGCATGTGTCAATTAACAAAAATGACTGATTTGTATAGCTGCTAAAATGAGTAGTATGCTAACAGTTAGCATGCGTCAAACAAAATATGACTGATGTACATAGCTGCAAAATTTAGTAGTATGCTAACAGTTAGCATGCGTCTATTAAAATATGACTGATGTGTATAGTTTCAAAAATTAGTAGTATGCTAACAGTTAGCATGTGTTAATTAACAAAAATGACTGGTGTATAGCTGCAAAAATTAGTTGTATGCTAATCGTTAGCATGAGTCAACTAACAAAATATGACTGATGTGTATAGCTGCAAAAAATAGTAGTATGCTAGCAGTTAGCATGTGTCAATTAACAAAAAAGACTGATGTGTATAGCTGCTAAAATTAGTAGTATGCTAACAGTTAGCATGCGTCAAACAAAATATGACTGATGTATATAGCTGCAAAATTTAGTAGTATGCTAACAGTTAGCATGCATCAATTAACATAACTGATGTGTATAGCTGCAAAAATTAGTAGTATGCTAGCAGTTAGCATGTGTCAATTAACAAAAATGACTGATGTGTATAGCTGCTAAAATGAGTAGTGTGCTAACAGTTAGCATGCGTCAAACAAAATATGACTGATGTATATAGCCGCAAAATTTAGTAGTATGCTAACAGTTAGCATGCGTCTATTAACAAAATATGACTGATGTGTATAGTTTCAAAAATTAGTAGTACGCTAACAGTTAGCATGTGTCAATTAACAAAAATGACTGATGTGTATAGCTGCAAAAATTAGTTGTATGCTAATCGTTACCATGAGTCAACTAAACAAAAACTGACTGGTGTATAGCTGCAAAAAATAGTAGTCTGCTAGCAGTTAGCATGTGTCAATTAACAAAAATGACTGTGTATAGCTGCTAAAATTAGTAGTATGCTAACAGTTAGCATGCGTCAAACAAAATATGACTGATGTATATAGCTGCAAAAATTAGTAGTATGCTAACAGTTAGCATGCATCAATTAACATAACTGATGTGTATAGCTGCAAAAATTAGTAGTATGCTAACAGTTAGCATGCGTCAAACAAAATATGACTGATGTATATAGCTGCAAAATTTAGTAGTATGCTAACAGTTAGCATGCGTCTATTAACAAAATATGACTGATGTGTATAGTTTCATAAATTAGTAGTATGCTAACAGTTAGCATGCATCAATTAACATAACTGATGTGTATAGCTGCAAAAATTAGTAGTATGCTAGCAGTTAGCATGTGTCTAACAAAAATGATTGATGTGTATAGCTGCAAAAATTAGTAGAATGCTAACAGTTAGCATGCGTCAAACAAAATATGACTGATGTATATAGCTGCAAAATTTAGTAGTATGCTAACAGTTAGCATGCGTCTATTAACAAAATATGACTGATGTGTATAGTTTCAAAAATTAGTAGTATGCTCACAGTTAGCATGCATCAATTAACATAACATGACTGATGTGTATAGCTGCAAAAATTAGTATGCTAGCAGTTAGCATGTGTCAATTGATAAAAATGACTGATTTGTATATCTGCAAAAATTGGTAGTATGCTAACAGTTAGCATATGTCAAACAAAATATGACTGATGTATATAGCTGCATAATTTAGTAGTGTGCTAACAGTTAGCATGCGTCTATTAACAAAAAATGATTGATGAGTATAGTTTAAAAAATTAGGAGTATGCTAATAGTTAGCATGAGTCAACTAACAAAATATGACTGATGTGTATAGCTGCAAAAAATAGTAGTATGCTAACAGTTAGCATGCGTCAATTAACAAAATATGACTCTGTGTATAGCTGCAAAAATTAGTAGTATGCTAACAGTTAGCATGCGTCTATTAGCAATAATATGACTGATGTGTATAGCTGCAAAATTTAGTAGTATGCTAACAGTTAGCATGCGTCTATTAAAATCTGACTCTGTGTATAGCTGCAAAAAATAGTAGTATGCTAACAGTTAGCAAGCGTCAATTAACAAAATATGACTGATGTGTATAGCTGCAAAATTTAGTAGTATGCTAACAGTTAGCATGCGTCAATTAACAAAATATGACTGATGAAATGGAGTAGACATGCTAGCACGCTCAAAGCTAGCATGCTTCAAGTACCGAAATGTTTGACTCCGAGGTGTGTACCTGCACAATAAGCTAAAATCTGGCATGTTTAATGTTTGCATGCAAACAATACTAACAGTGGAAAATAATAGCGCTGTGAGGTGTACATCTGCAAAATTTGCCAAAAAATGTAAAGGTGATAATGTTAACATGCTAACAGTTAGCTAGCCTCAAGTACAAACATATATGATTCTGAGGTGTAAACCTGCAAAATTAGTAAACAAGCCAGCATGCTTACATGCTAACGTTAGCATGCTAACAGTTAACATGCATCAATTACCATATTATGACTCTGATGTGTATAGCTGCAAAAAAGTGTAGTATGCTAACAGTTAGCTTGAGTCAATTGCAATAATAGGACTGATGTGTATAGCTGCAAAAATTAGTAGTATGCTTTTAGTTAGCATATGTCAAACAAAATATGACTCTGATGTATATAGCTGCATAATTTAGTAGTATGCTAACAGTTAGCATGCGTCTAATAACAAAATATGACTGATGTGTATCGTTTCAAAAATTAGAAGTATGTTAAGAGTTAGCATTTCAAAAATTAGAAGTATGTTAAGAGTTAGCATGAGTCAACTAACAAAATATGACTGATGTGTATAGCTGCAAAAAAAAGTAGTATGCTAACAGTTAGCATGCGTCAATTAACAAAATATGACTTTGATGTGTATAGCTGCAAACATTAGTAGTATGCTAACAGTTAGCATGCGTCAATTAACAAAATATGACTTTGATGTGTATAGCTGCAAACATTAGTAGTATGCTAACAGTTAGCATATGTCAAACAAAATATGACTGATGTATATAGCTGCACAATTTAGTAGTATGCTAACAGTTAGCAAGAGTCTATTAACAAAATATGACTGTTGTGTATAGTTTCAAAAATTATTAGTATACAAAAAGTTAGCATGCGTCAATTAACATAACATGACTGTGTATAGCTGCAAAAATTAGTAGTATGCTAACAGTTAGCACGTGTCAAACAAAATATGACTGATGTATATAGCTGCAGAATTTAGTAGTATGCTAACAGTTAGCATGCATCTATTAACAAAATATGACTGATGTATAGTTTTAAAAATTAGTATTATGCTAATAGTTAGCATGCGTCAACTAACAAAATATGACTGATGTGTATAGCTGCAAAAAATAGTAGTATGCTAATAGTTAGCATGTGTCAATTAAAAAAATATGACTGATGTGTATAGCTTCAAAAATTAGTAGTATGCCAACAGTTAGCAAGCGTCAATTAACAAAATATGACTCTGATGTGTATAGCTGCAAAAAATACTAGTATGCTAACAGTTAGCATGCGCCTATTAACAAAATATGACTTTGATGTGTATAGCTGCAAAAATATATAGTATGCTAACAGTTAGCATGCGTCTATTAACAAAACATGACTTTGATGTGTATAGCTGCAAAAATATATAGTATGCTAACAGTTAGCATGCGTCTATTAGCAATAATATGACTGATGTGTATAGCTGCAAAAATATATAGTATGCTAACAGTTAGCATGCGTCTATTAACAAAATATGACTTTGATGTGTATAGCTGCAAAAATATATAATATGCTAACAGTTAGCATGCGTCTATTAACAAAATATGACTTTGATGTGTATAGCTGCAAAAATATATAGTATGCTAACAGTTAGCATGCGTCTATTAACAAAATATGACTGATGTGTATAGCTGCAAAAATATATAGTATGCTAACAGTTAGCATGCGTCTATTAACAAAATATGACTTTGATGTGTATAGCTGCAAAATTATATAGTATGCTAACAGTTAGCATGCGTCTATTAGCAATAATATGACTGATGTGTATAGCTGCAAAAATATATAGTATGCTAACAGTTAGCATGCGTCAATTAACAAAATACGACTTTGATGTGTATAGCTGCAAAAATATATAGTATGCTAACAGTTAGCATGCGTCTATTAACAAAATATGACTTTGATGTGTATAGCTGCAAAAATATATAGTATGCTAACAGTTAGCATGCGTCTATTAACAAAATATGACTGATGTGTATAGCTGCAAAAATATATAGTATGCTAACAGTTAGCATGCGTCTATTAACAAAATATGACTTTGATGTGTATAACTGCAAAAATATATAGTATGCTAACAGTTAGCATGCGTCTATTAACAAAATATGACTTTGATGTGTATAGCTGCAAAAATATATAGTATGCTAACAGTTAGCATGCGTCTATTAACAAAATATGACTTTGATGTGTATAGCTGCAAAAATATATAGTATGCTAACAGTTAGCATGCGTCTATTAGCAATAATATGACTGATGTGTATAGCTGCAAAAATATATAGTATGCTAACAGTTAGCATGCGTCAATTAACAAAATATGACTGATGTGTATAGCTGCAAAAATATATAGTATGCTAACAGTTAGCATGCGTCTATTAGCAATAATATGACTGATGTGTATAGCTGCAAAAATATATAGTATGCTAACAGTTAGCATGCGTCTATTAACAAAATATGACTTTGATGTGTATAGCTGCAAAAATATATAGTATGCTAACAGTTAGCATGCCTCTATTAGCAATAATATGACTGATGTGTATAGCTGCAAAAATATATAGTATGCTAACAGTTAGCATGCGTCAATTAACAAAATATGACTGATGTGTATAGCTGCAAAAATATATAGTATGCTAACAGTTAGCATGCGTCTATTAACAAAATATGACTTTGACGTGTATAGCTGCAAAAATATATAGTATGCTAACAGTTAGCATGCGTCTATTAGCAATAATATGACTGATGTG
Source organism: Nerophis ophidion (assembly GCF_033978795.1). Classification (NCBI taxonomy): domain Eukaryota; kingdom Metazoa; phylum Chordata; class Actinopteri; order Syngnathiformes; family Syngnathidae; genus Nerophis; species Nerophis ophidion. Next base: position 19,585,547 of record NC_084633.1, on the reverse strand, counting down.
TATAGCTGCAAAAATATATAGTATGCTAACAGTTAGCATGCGTCTATTAACAAAATATGACTTTGATGTGTATAGCTGCAAAAATATATAGTATGCTAACAGTTAGCATGCGTCTATTAGCAATAATATGACTGATGTGTATAGCTGCAAAAATATATAGTATGCTAACAGTTAGCATGCGTCTATTAGCAATAATATGACTGATGTGTATAGTTCAAAAAATTAGTAGTATGCTAACAGTTAGCATGCATCAATAGCAATAATATGACTGATGTGTATTGCTGCAAAAATATATAGTATGCTAACAGTTACCATACTATATATATTTCATATTCCAAATAAGCGTTTAATGAGCATTCCTTAACTTTTTCAGTCTTTTTTGCCACCTGTGCCAGCTTTGTTCACACACGTCACAGGCATCACATTCCAATTTACACACTGGTTTTGTATTTTAAAATAAGCATGAATTATTTTAAATAATGATAATAAAAATAAAACGTTTAGAGCAGGGGTTACCAACGTGGTCGCCCGTAAGGACCAGATGAGTCGCCCGCTGGCCTGTTCTAAAAATAGCTCAAATAGCAGCACTTACCAGTGAGCTGCCTCCATTTTTTTTTTTTTTTATTGTATTTATTTACTAGCAAGCTGGTCTCGCTTTGCTTAATACCTAAAATTCTGAGAGGGACAAAACTCAAATAGAATTTGAAAATCCAAGAAAATATTTTAAAGACTTGGTCTTCATTTGTTTAAATTAATTCATTTTTTTTTTTTTACTTTGCTTCTTATAACTTTTAGAAAGACAATTTTAGAGAAAAAATACAACCTTAAAAATGATTTTAGGATGTTTAAACACATATACCTTTTTACCTTTTAAATTCCTTCCTCTTCTTTTCTGACAATTTAAATCAATGTTCAAGTATTTTATTTTTTTTATTATAAAGAATAATAAATACATTTTAGTTTGAATCTTCATTTTAGCTTCTGTTTTTTCGACGTAGAATATTTGTGAAATATTTCTTCAAACTTATGCTTAAATTAAAAAAAATATATTCTGGCAAATCTAGAAAATCTGTAGAATCAAATTTAAAGTCTTTTGAATTTATTTTAACATTTTTGTTCTGGGAAAACTAGGAGAAATAATGATTTGTCTTTGTTAGAAATATAGCTTGGTCCAATTTGTTATATATTCTAACAAAGTGCAGATTGGATTTTAACCTATTTAAAAGATGTCATCAAAATTCTAAAATTAATCTTAATCAGGAAAAATGACTAATGATGTTCCATAAATTATTTTTTAAATTTTTTTTCCAAAAAGATTCAAATTAGCCAGTTTTCCTTTCCCTTTTTTCGGTTGAATTTTGAATTTTAAAAGAGTCGAAATTGAATATCAAATATTTTTCAAAATTTAATTTTCTTTTTTTTTCTTCTTTTAAACCGTTCAGTTAAGTATTTTTTTCATCATTTATTCTATACAAAAAACTTTCCGTAAAAGGAAAAAAATGAACGACGGAATGACGGACAGAAATACCCATTTATATATATATATATATATATATATACATATAAATACACACACACACACACACACACACACACACACACACACATTTATTTATTAAAGGTAAATTGAGCAAATTGGCTATTTCTGACAATTTATTCAGTGAAGTAAAGAGAATTATATTTATATAGCGCTTTTCTCTAGTGACTCAAAGCGCTTTACATAGTGAAACCCAATATCTAAGTTACATTTAAAGCAGTGTGGGTGGCACTGGGAGCAGGTGGGTAAAGTGTCTTGCCCAAGGACACAACGGCAGTGACTAGGCTGGCGGAAGCAGGAATCGAACCTGGAACCCTCAAGTTGCTGGCACGGGCCACTCTACCAACCGAGCTATATATTTAAGTGTGTATCGAACTAGTATACCTTCACATGAATCAGTATCCAAGAAGTAGCTCTTGGTTTCAAAAAGGTTGGGGACCCCTGCTTTAGTGAATTATATTTATATAGCGCTTTTCTCTAGTGACTCAAAGCGCTTTACATAGTGAAACCCAATATCTAAGTTACATTTAAAGCAGTGTGGGTGGCACTGGGAGCAGGTGGGTAAAGTGTCTTGCCCAAGGACACAACGGCAGTGACTAGGATGGCGAAAGCGGGAATCGAACCTGCAACCCTCAAGTTGCTGGCACGGGCCACTCTACCAACCGAGCTATATATTTAAGTGTGTATCGAACTAGTATACCTTCGCATTAATCAGTACCCAAGAAGTAGCTCTTGGTTTCAAAAAGGTTGGTGACCCCTGCTTTAGTGAATTATATTTATATAGCGCTTTTCTCTAGTGACTCAAAGCGCTTTACATAGTGAAACCCAATATCTAAGTTACATTTAAAGCAGTGTGGGTGGCACTGGGAGCAGGTGGGTAAAGTCTCTTGCCCAAGGACACAACGGCAGTGACTAGGATGGCGGAAGCGGGAATCGAACCTGCAACCCTCAAGTTGCTGGCACGGGCCACTCTACCAACCGAGCTATATATTTAAGTGTGTATCAAACTGGTAGCCCTTCGCATTAATCAGTACACAAGAAGTAGCTCTTGGTTTCAAAAAGGTTGGTGACCCCTGCTTTAGTGAATTATATTTATATAGCGCTTTTCTCTAGTGACTCAAAGCGCTTTACATAGTGAAACCCAATATCTAAGTTACATTTAAAGCAGTGTGGGTGGCAATGGGAGCAGGTGGGTAAAGTGTCTTGCCCAAGGACACAACGGCAGTGACTAGGCTGGCGGAAGCGGGAATCGAACCTGGAACCCTCAAGTTGCTGGCACGGGCCGCTCTACCAATCGAGCTATATATTGAAGTGTGTATCAAACTGGTAGCCCTTCGCATTAATCAGTACCCAAGAAGTAGCTCTTGGTTTCAAAACGGTTGGTGACCCCTGCTTTAGTGAATTATATTTATATAGCGCTTTTCTCCAGTGACTCAAAGCGCTTTTACATAGTGAAACCCAATATCTAAGTTACATTTAAAGCAGTGTGGGTGGCACTGGGAGCAGGTGGGTAAAGTGTGTTGCCCAAGGACACAGCGGCAGTGACTAGGATGGCGGAAGCGGGAATCGAACCTGCAACCCTCAAGTTGCTGACACGGCCACTCTACCAACCGAGCTATATATTTAAGTGTGTATCGAACTAGTATACCTTCGCATGAATCAGTACCCAAGAAGTAGCTCTTGGTTTCAAAAAGGTTGGTGACCCCTGCTTTAGTGAATTATATTTATATAGCGCTTTTCTCTAGTGACTCAAAGCGCTTTACATAGTGAAACCCAATATCTAAGTTACATTTAAACCAGTGTGGGTGGCACTGGGAGCAGGTGGGTAAAGTGTCTTGCCCAAGGACACAACGGCAGTGACTAGGATGGCGGAAGCGGGAATCGAACCTGCAACCCTCAAGTTGCTGGCACGGGCCACTCTACCAACCGAGCTATATATTTAAGTGTGTATCGAACTAGTATACCTTCGCATTAATCAGTACCCAAGAAGTAGCTCTTGGTTTCAAAAAGGTTGGTGACCCCTGCTTTAGTGAATTATATTTATATAGCGCTTTTCTCTAGTGACTCAAAGCGCTTTACATAGTGAAACCCAATATCTAAGTTACATTTAAAGCAGTGTGGGTGGCACTGGGAGCAGGTGGGTAAAGTCTCTTGCCCAAGGACACAACGGCAGTGACTAGGATGGCGGAAGCGGGAATCGAACCTGCAACCCTCAAGTTGCTGGCACGGGCCACTCTACCAACCGAGCTATATATTTAAGTGTGTATCAAACTGGTAGCCCTTCGCATTAATCAGTACACAAGAAGTAGCTCTTGGTTTCAAAAAGGTTGGTGACCCCTGCTTTAGTGAATTATATTTATATAGCGCTTTTCTCTAGTGACTCAAAGCGCTTTACATAGTGAAACCCAATATCTAAGTTACATTTAAAGCAGTGTGGGTGGCAATGGGAGCAGGTGGGTAAAGTGTCTTGCCCAAGGACACAACGGCAGTGACTAGGCTGGCGGAAGCGGGAATCGAACCTGGAACCCTCAAGTTGCTGGCACGGGCCGCTCTACCAATCGAGCTATATATTGAAGTGTGTATCAAACTGGTAGCCCTTCGCATTAATCAGTACCCAAGAAGTAGCTCTTGGTTTCAAAACGGTTGGTGACCCCTGCTTTAGTGAATTATATTTATATAGCGCTTTTCTCCAGTGACTCAAAGCGCTTTTACATAGTGAAACCCAATATCTAAGTTACATTTAAAGCAGTGTGGGTGGCACTGGGAGCAGGTGGGTAAAGTGTGTTGCCCAAGGACACAGCGGCAGTGACTAGGATGGCGGAAGCGGGAATCGAACCTGCAACCCTCAAGTTGCTGACACGGCCACTCTACCAACCGAGCTATATATTTAAGTGTGTATCGAACTAGTATACCTTCGCATGAATCAGTACCCAAGAAGTAGCTCTTGGTTTCAAAAAGGTTGGTGACCCCTGCTTTAGTGAATTATATTTATATAGCGCTTTTCTCTAGTGACTCAAAGCGCTTTACATAGTGAAACCCAATATCTAAGTTACATTTAAACCAGTGTGGGTGGCACTGGGAGCAGGTGGGTAAAGTGTCTTGCCCAAGGACACAACGGCAGTGACTAGGATGGCGGAAGCGGGAATCGAACCTGCAACCCTCAAGTTGCTGGCACGGGCCACTCTACCAACCGAGCTATATATTGAAGTGTGTATCAAACTGGTAGCCCTTTGCATTAATCAGTACCCAAGAAGTAGCTCTTGCTTTCAAAAAGGTTGCTGACCCCTGCTTTAGTGAATTATATTTATATAGCGCTTTTCTCTAGTGACAAAGCGCTTTACATAGTGAAACCCAATATCTAAGTTACATTTAAAGCAGTGTGGGTGGCACTGGGAGCAGGTGGGTAAAGTGTCTTGCCCAAGGACACAACGGCAGTGACTAGGCTGGCGGAAGCGGGAATCGAACCTGCAACCCTCAAGTTGCTGGCACGGGCCACTCTACCAACCGAGCTATATATTGAAGTGTGTATCAAACTGGTAGCCCTTCGCATTAATCAGTACCCAAGAAGTAGCTCTTGGTTTCAAAAAGGTTGGTGACCCCTGCTTTAGTGAATTATATTTATATAGCCCTTTTCTCTAGTGACTCAAAGCGCTTTACATAGTGAAACCCAATATCTAAGTTACATTTAAACCAGTGTGGGTGGCACTGGGAGCAGGTGGGTAAAGTGTCTTGCCCAAGGACACAACGGCAGTGACTAGGATGGCGGAAGCGGGAATCGAACCTGCAACCCTCAAGTTGCTGGCACGGGCCACTCTACCAACCGAGCTATATATTGAAGTGTGTATCAAACTGGTAGCCCTTTGCATTAATCAGTACCCAAGAAGTAGCTCTTGCTTTCAAAAAGGTTGCTGACCCCTGCTTTAGTGAATTATATTTATATAGCGCTTTTCTCTAGTGACAAAGCGCTTTACATAGTGAAACCCAATATCTAAGTTACATTTAAAGCAGTGTGGGTGGCACTGGGAGCAGGTGGGTAAAGTGTCTTGCCCAAGGACACAACGGCAGTGACTAGGCTGGCGGAAGCGGGAATCGAACCTGCAACCCTCAAGTTGCTGGCACGGGCCACTCTACCAAACGAGCTATACCGCCCCCTTTAGAGTATGAAATGGTGTTTCACCCCCCCTGACATCCTCCCGAATGGATTTTTTTCCCACCCCCCAATTAGCACCAATTAGCAGCTAGACTGTGTGGGCGTGGCTAATTGGCGTGTTGAGTATTCATCGCAGGTGTGCTGACTGACAGGTGTCGGCGTCCTTCCACTTTTAAAAGGGTGGCGTATCAAAACAAACACACACACACATGTTGGATTAATGAGAGGTAAAGGATGTGGAAGTGTGTGTGTGCAGCTGTGTTGCCATGGAGACGAGGGATGACAGAGATGCTGAAAGTTGTTACCGGGCAAGGAGACGTGAGTGAGGGGCTATGACATCATCAAGATCGCTATAAAAACCACAAAATAATTAAAGCTGCGAGCAGCGATGGACGGGATCGACTCTTGCTGGTGTTTCCTGCATTTACCCAGTCGACATATTTTTACCTGCACATTACCTGCCTTCTCTGCGTTGTGTGGTCACGCTGGTGCTTCCTGCTTTTAAGCAGGCCATCTCGAGACGGCAGCAGCATCAGTTCTTTGAAGGCTCGTAAAATCAAAACCGGAACAGTGGGAAAAACTCTTTGCGCACCTTTTAATTAGAAGGGGTTCAATCTCTTTCCTGTGCGAGTTTGAAGCCGACACGACAAACGCGCTCAGAGGAGATAATGTTTGAAAAAAGGTGACGGGGTTTTTTACAAAACTTTTGTTTTGAAGGGGTAATTGCCAACTTTCTGTTGATTTTTGCTGAAAGATGTCAATTAATGAAATGTAGGTCTAAGTGAGACCTACATAGAGGTTTTTGTTTCATGTCTCTACGACATTCGTACCAGAAGTTACAAGCAGTTTTGTCCGTTTTCTTCCGAGGAGCAGTTTTGTCTGTGATTTATTCCTAGGGGGCGCTGGAGTGCAATTTTGAGTTTTTTTTTTTTTTTTTTTTATTAGATTGCAATTTTCACAAGTCGAGTTTGGTGAGTTTTGAGGCATTTTAAGGGGGTTAAATTACAGCTCAAAGCGGCAAAAATAAAAAAAAATTTAGGAAAGTTTTGAAGGGGTTTTTGCCAACTTCCTGTTGATTTTTGCTGAAGGATGTAAATTAATTAAATGTCGGTCTAACTGAGACCTACATAGAGGTTTTTGTTTCATGTCTCTACGACATTCGTACCAGAAGTTACAAGAAGTTTTGTCCGTTTTCTTCCGAGGAGCAGTTTTGTCTGTGATTTATTCCTAGAGGGCGCTGGAGTGCAATTTTTATTTTTTTTTTATTTTTTTATTTTTATTAGTTTGCAATTTTCACAAGTCGAGTTTTGAGGCATTTTAAGGGGGTCAAATTACAGCTCAAAGAGGCAAAAATAAAAACATTTTAGGAAACTTTTGTTTTGAAGGGGTTTTTGCCAACTTCATGTTGATTTTTGCTGAAGGATGTAAATTAATGAAATGTCTAAGTGAGACCTACATAGAGGTTTTTTTTTTATGTCTCTACGACATTCCTACCGAAAGTTATAAGTAGTTTTGTCTGTTTTCTTCCGAGGAGCAATTTAGTCTGTGATTTATTCCTAGGGGGCGCTGGAGTGCAATTTAGAGTTTGTTTTATGTTTTTTTTTTTTTTTTTTTATTAGATTGCAATTTTCACAAGTCGAGTTTGGTGAATTTTGAAGCATTTTAAGGGGGTCAAATTACAGCTCAAAGAGGCAAAAATGACGATTTTTTAGGAAACTTTTGTTTTGAAGGGGTAATTGCCAACTTTCTGTTGATTTTTGCTGAATGATGTAAATTAATTAAATGTAGGTCTAAGTGAGACCTACATAGAGGTTTTTGTTTCATGTCTCTACAACATTCCATATCGGAAGTTACAAGCAGTTTTGTCTGTTTTCTTCCGAGGAGCAATTTTGTCTGTTTTATTCCTAGGGGGCGCTAGAGTACAATTTTGAGTTTTGGGGTTTGGTTTTTTTATTAGATTGCAATTTTCACAAGTCGAGTTTGGTGAGTTTTGAGGCATTTCAAGGGGGTTAAATTACAGCTCAAAGAGGCAAAAATAAAAAAATTTAGGAAACTTTTGTTTTGAAGGGTTTTTTGCCAACTTTCTGTTGATTTTTGCTGAAGGATGTAAAAGAATGACATGTAGGTGTAACTGAGCCCAACATCAATCAATCAATCAATGTTTATTTATATAGCCCCAAATCACACAAATGTCTCAAAGGACTGCACAAATCATTACGACTACAACATCCTCGGAAGAACCCACAAAAGGGCAAGGAAAACTCACACCCAGTGGGCAGGGAGAATTCACATCCAGTGGGACGCCAGTGACAATGCTGACTATGAGAAACCTTGGAGAGGACCTCAGATGTGGGCAACCCCCCCCCCCCCCCTCTAGGGGACCGAAAGCAATGGATGTCGAGCGGGTCTAACATGATACTGTGAAAGTTCAATCCATAGTGGCTCCAAGACAGCAGTGAGAGTCCCGTCCACAGGAAACCATCTCAAGCGGATCAGCAGCGTAGAGATGTCCCCAACCGATACAGGCGAGCGGTCCATCCTGGGTCTCGACTCTGGACAGCCAGTACTTCATCCATGGTCATCGGACCGGACCCCCTCCACAAGGGAGGGGGGGACATAGGAGAAAGAAAAGAAGCGGCAGATCAACTGGTCTAAAAAGGAGGTCTATTTAAAGGCTAGAGTATACAGATGAGTTTTAAGGTGAGACTTAAATGCTTCTACTGAGGTAGCATCTCGAACTGTTACCGGGAGGGCATTCCAGAGTACTGGAGCCCGAACGGAAAACGCTCTATAGCCCGCAGACTTTTTTTGGGCTTTGGGAATCACTAATAAGCCGGAGTCTTTTGAAGGCAGATTTCTTGCCGGGACATATGGTACAATACAATCGGCAAGATAGGCTGGAGCTAGAGGTTTTTGTTTTTCTCTACGACATTTTTACCGGAAGTTACAAGCATATTTTTCAGTTTTCTTCCGAGGAGCAGTTTTGTCTGGGATTTATTCCTAGGGGGCGCTGGAGTGCAATTTTGAGTTTTGGGGTTTGGTTTTTCTATTAGATCGCAATTTTTCACAAGTCGAGTTTGGTGAGTTTTGAGGCATTTCAAGGGGGTCAAATTACAGCTCAAAGAGGCAAAAATGACATTTTTTTTTAGGAAACTTTTGTTTTGAAGGGGTTTTTGCCAGCTTCCTGTTGATTTTTGCTGAAGGATATCAGTCTATGACATGTAGGTCTAAGTCAGACTTACATAGGAGGTTTTTGTTTTATGTCTCTACGACATTCTTAACGGAAGTTACAAGCAGTTTTGTCTGGGTTTTTTCCTAGGGGGCGCTGGAGTGCAATTTTGCCTTTTTTTTTTCATGCTAATTTTTGCCAGTCCTGATGTGTCAAATATGGTGAGTTTTGAAGCATGTTAAGGGGGTCAAATTACAGCTCAAAGAGGCGGCGGAATAATAATAATAATAATAATAAAACCTTAGAAATACAATAGGGTCTTCTGTCCTAAAGGGACATTCAGTCCCTAATAACGACTAAAACAGAGAAACAGAAAAAAATATGTTCATGACTTTCAATATCTGAAGAGAAAGCACAAGCACAAACATTTGACTTTTCTGCTTGGGAAGCCCTTGATGTAAAATTAGGAATTTGGCGCCCTCTGGTGTGTATTTGTGGTAACAGCACCTTGATGTTGCAACGTCAACATGCAGCTATATGATGCACGTCTTCCCCCTGCTGGAGGAAAACGGCATTGCATGCTCTTCCAGCACCATGGCCAGCGCCGTCCCACGCAATAATTGAGTTTTATTTTTTTATAAATATAACGTAGGTGAGTGCTAACGGTCCGGGGGGACCCGCACGGGTCTCGGTCGTTGATGTCACGGCTGGTTGTACCGAGTTCTACCTTTTTGCGGATGTTCCGCGGCGTTTTTTGTGTTACTTCCTGTGCTGTGCTTTTATTTTGGTGACTCTTCCGGTTGTGTTGGTGTCTTTTCATGAGCGCTTCACACATCTTTTTGAAACAAAGCTACTTCTTGGGTACTGATTAATGCGAAGGGCTACCAGTTTGATACACACTTCAATAAAATTGCCAGAAATAACTAATTTGCTCAATTTACCTTTAAACTCTATGTTATTATTCATCATTAATGATATTTATCTTTGTGGAAACACTAATTTTAATGATTTCTCACAATAAATATGTGTAGAACAAGCTGAATTGAAGAATTAAATAAAAATATATTTATTATTCTTTACAATAACATTTTTTTTTTTTTTTTACTTAAACATTGATTTAAATTGTCAGGAAAGAAGATGAAGGAATTCAAAAAGGTAAAAAGGAATGTGTTTGAAAATCCTAAAATTATTTTTAATGTTGTATTTTTTCTCTAAAATTGTCTTTCTGAAAGTTATAAGAAGCAAAGTAAAAAAATAAATGAATTAATTTAAACAAATGAAGACCAAGTCTTTAAAATATTTTCTTGGATTTTCAAATTCTATTTGAGTTTTGTCTCTCTTAGAATTAAAAATGTCAAGCAAAGCGAGACCAGCTTGCTAATAAATAAATAAAATTTAAAAAAATAGAGGCAGCTCACTGGTAAGTGCTGCTATTTGAGCTATTTTTAGAACAGGCCAGCGGGCGACCACCTTGGTGACCCCTGGTCTAAGCACTGTGTTGCCTTACCTGCGGTTCTTTCGGGTCGTGCTGGTGATGATCGAACACCAAAATGCAGCGATGGCGGGCGTGAGGGAGGAAAATATCCAATAAATGTCCAACAGGAAAGGCGGGAAAACAAGAGAACTCCAGACAATACTTGAGGACGAGGCAGGCAGGAACAGCAGACCGGCTGATTGACACCAGGTGTGACGTGTCTGGCAATCAGCCGCAGGTGTGGGTGACACAGTGCTCAGACAAAAGATGTGTGAATTGCTCACGAAAAAAAAAACACCAACACAACAGGAAGTGTCACCAAAATAAAAGTAGAGGACAAGAACCACTCAAACATTGCAGAACATCAACAAATTGAAGTGTTAATAATAAGTCCTTTTATTGTGGGGATGCCCCAAAGCATGTGTTAGTATGATATTTAAACATGTTAGTATGATATTTAAACATGTTAGTATGATATTTAAACATGTTAGTATGATATTTAAACATGTTAGTATGATATTTACACATGTTAGTATGATATTTAAACATGTTAGTATGATATTTAAACATGTTAGTATGATATTTACACATGTTAGTATGATATTTAAACATGTTAGTATGATATTTACACATGTTAGTATGATATTTACACATGTTAGTATGATATTTAAACATGTTAGTATGATATTTACACTTGTTAGTATGATATTTAAACATGTTAGTATGATATTTACACATGTTAGTATGATATTTACACATGTTAGTATGATATTTACACATGTTAGTATGATATTTACACATGTTAGTATGATATTTACACATGTTAGTATGATATTTAAACATGTTAGTATGATATTTAAACATGTTAGTATGATATTTACACATGTTAGTATGATATTTACACATGTTAGTATGATATTTAAACATGTTAGTATGATATTTACACTTGTTAGTATGATATTTAAACATGTTAGTATGATATTTACACATGTTAGTATGATATTTACACATGTTAGTATGATATTTAAACATGTTAGTATATTTACACTTGTTAGTATGATATTTAAACATGTTAGTATGATATTTACACATGTTAGTATGATATTTACACATGTTAGTATGATATTTACACATGTTAGTATGATATTTACACATGTTAGTATGATATTTACACATGTTAGTATGATATTTAAACATGTTAGTATGATATTTACACATGTTAGTATGATATTTAAACATGTTAGTATGATATTTAAACATGTTAGTATGATATTTAAACATGTTAGTATGATATTTAAACATGTTAGTATGATATTTACACATGTTAGTATGATATTTACACATGTTAGTATGATATTTACACATGTTAGTATGATATTTACACGTGTTAGTATGATATTTATACATGTTAGTATGATATTTACACGTGTTAGTATGATATTTAAACATGTTAGTATGATATTTAAACATGTTAGTATGATATTTACACATGTTAGTATGATATTTAAACATGTTAGTATGATATTTAAACATGTTAGTATGATATTTACACATGTTAGTATGATATTTACACATGTTAGTATGATATTTAAACATGTTAGTATGATATTTAAACATGTTAGTATGATATTTACACATGTTATTTTGATATTTACACATGTTAGTATGGTATTTAAACATGTTAGTATGATATTTACACATGTTAGTATGATATTTACACATGTTAGTATGATATTTACACATGTTAGTATGATATTTACACATGTTAGTATGATATTTACACGTGTTAGTATGATATTTATACGTGTTAGTATGATATTTACACGTGTTAGTATGATATTTAAACATGTTAGTATGATATTTAAACATGTTAGTATGATATTTACACATGTTAGTATGATATTTAAACATGTTAGTATGATATTTAAACATGTTAGTATGATATTTACACATGTTAGTATGATATTTACACATGTTAGTATGATATTTAAACATGTTAGTATGATATTTAAACATGTTAGTATGATATTTACACATGTTAGTATGATATTTACACATGTTAGTATGATATTTAAACATGTTAGTATGATATTTACACATGTTAGTATGATATTTAAACATGTTAGTATGATATTTACACATGTTAGTATGATATTTAAACATGTTAGTATGATATTTAAACATGTTAGTATGATATTTACACATGTTAGTATGATATTTAAACATGTTAGTATGATATTTACACATGTTAGTATGATATTTAAACATGTTAGTATGATATTTACACATGTTAGTATGATATTTAAACATGTTAGTATGATATTTACACTTGTTAGTATGATATTTAAACATGTTAGTATGATATTTAAACATGTTAGTATGATATTTACACTTGTTAGTATGATATTTAAACATGTTAGTATGATATTTACACATGTTAGTATGATATTTAAACATGTTAGTATGATATTTACACTTGTTAGTATGATATTTAAACATGTTAGTATGATATTTACACATGTTAGTATGATATTTACACATGTTAGTATGATATTTACACATGTTAGTATGATATTTACACATGTTAGTATGATATTTACACATGTTAGTATGATATTTAAACATGTTAGTATGATATTTAAACATGTTAGTATGATATTTACACATGTTAGTATGATATTTACACATGTTAGTATGATATTTAAACATGTTAGTATGATATTTACACTTGTTAGTATGATATTTAAACATGTTAGTATGATATTTACACATGTTAGTATGATATTTACACATGTTAGTATGATATTTAAACATGTTAGTATGATATTTACACTTGTTAGTATGATATTTAAACATGTTAGTATGATATTTACACATGTTAGTATGATATTTACACGTTAGTATGATATTTACACATGTTAGTATGATATTTACACATGTTAGTATGATATTTACACATGTTAGTATGATATTTAAACATGTTAGTATGATATTTACACATGTTAGTATGATATTTAAACATGTTAGTATGATATTTAAACATGTTAGTATGATATTTAAACATGTTAGTATGATATTTAAACATGTTAGTATGATATTTACACATGTTAGTATGATATTTACACATGTTAGTATGATATTTACACATGTTAGTATGATATTTACACGTGTTAGTATGATATTTATACATGTTAGTATGATATTTACACGTGTTAGTATGATATTTAAACATGTTAGTATGATATTTAAACATGTTAGTATGATATTTACACATGTTAGTATGATATTTAAACATGTTAGTATGATATTTAAACATGTTAGTATGATATTTACACATGTTAGTATGATATTTACACATGTTAGTATGATATTTAAACATGTTAGTATGATATTTAAACATGTTAGTATGATATTTACACATGTTAGTATGATATTTACACATGTTAGTATGGTATTTAAACATGTTAGTATGATATTTACACATGTTAGTATGATATTTACACATGTTAGTATGATATTTACACATGTTAGTATGATATTTACACATGTTAGTATGATATTTACACGTGTTAGTATGATATTTATACATGTTAGTATGATATTTACACGTGTTAGTATGATATTTAAACATGTTAGTATGATATTTAAACATGTTAGTATGATATTTACACATGTTAGTATGATATTTAAACATGTTAGTATGATATTTAAACATGTTAGTATGATATTTACACATGTTAGTATGATATTTACACATGTTAGTATGATATTTAAACATGTTAGTATGATATTTAAACATGTTAGTATGATATTTACACATGTTAGTATGATATTTACACATGTTAGTATGATATTTAAACATGTTAGTATGATATTTACACATGTTAGTATGATATTTAAACATGTTAGTATGATATTTACACATGTTAGTATGATATTTAAACATGTTAGTATGATATTTAAACATGTTAGTATGATATTTACACATGTTAGTATGATATTTAAACATGTTAGTATGATATTTACACATGTTAGTATGATATTTAAACATGTTAGTATGATATTTACACATGTTAGTATGATATTTAAACATGTTAGTATGATATTTACACTTGTTAGTATGATATTTAAACATGTTAGTATGATATTTAAACATGTTAGTATGATATTTACACTTGTTAGTATGATATTTAAACATGTTAGTATGATATTTACACATGTTAGTATGATATTTACACATGTTAGTATGATATTTAAACATGTTAGTATGATATTTACACTTGTTAGTATGATATTTAAACATGTTAGTATGATATTTACACATGTTAGTATGATATTTACACATGTTAGTATGATATTTACACATGTTAGTATGATATTTACACATGTTAGTATGATATTTACACATGTTAGTATGATATTTAAACATGTTAGTATGATATTTACACATGTTAGTATGATATTTAAACATGTTAGTATGATATTTAAACATGTTAGTATGATATTTAAACATGTTAGTATGATATTTAAACATGTTAGTATGATATTTACACATGTTAGTATGATATTTACACATGTTAGTATGATATTTACACATGTTAGTATGATATTTACACGTGTTAGTATGATATTTATACATGTTAGTATGATATTTACACGTGTTAGTATGATATTTAAACATGTTAGTATGATATTTAAACATGTTAGTATGATATTTACACATGTTAGTATGATATTTACACATGTTAGTATGATATTCACACTTGTTAGTATGATATTTATACATGTTAGTATGATATTTACACGTGTTAGTATGATATTTAAACATGTTAGTATGATATTTACACTTGTTAGTATGATATTTACACATGTTAGTATGATATTTACACGTGTTAGTATGATATTTAAACATGTTAGTATGATATTTAAACATGTTAGTATGATATTTACACATGTTAGTATGATATTTACACTTGTTAGTATGATATTTACACGTGTTAGTATGATATTTAAACATGTTAGTATGATATTTACACTTGTTAGTATGATATTTACACATGTTAGTATGATATTTAAACATGTTAGTATGATATTTAAACATGTTAGTATGATATTTACACATGTTAGTATGATATTTAAACATGTTAGTATGATATTTACACGTGTTAGTATGATATTTACACGTGTTAGTACGATATTTAAACATGTTAGTATGATATTTACACATGTTAGTATGATATTTACACGTGTTAGTATGATATTTACACATGTTAGTACGATATTTAAACATGTTAGTATGATATTTAAACATGTTAGTATGATATTTACACATGTTAGTATGATATTTACACGTGTTAGTATGATATTTACACGTGTTAGTATATTTACACATGTTAGTATGATATTTACACGTTTGTATGATATTTACACGTGTTAGTATGATATTTACACGTGTTAGTATGAAATTTACACGTTAGTAGGATATTTACACTTGTTTTAGTATGATATTTACACATGTTAGTATGATATTTACACATGTTAGTATGATTTGTATATTTACACGATATTGACACTTGTTAGTATGATATTTACACGTGTTAGTATCTTATTTACACGTGTTTGTAGGATATTTACACTTGTTTTAGTATAATATTTACACGTGTTAGTATTCAATTTACACAAATTATAACAATATTTACTTACACATGCGTTAGTATCATTGTGTGACATTTACATGTGTTGGTATGATTTTTGGACATGTGTTAGAATATTTACGGTCACAGACATCAACAATATATTAAAAAAAAAACCAACAACACCTTCTTAGCAACAGTTTGGTTTCTCTTTTCTTTTTATTTGGATTGCACACCTCAGCACACAGATCTTCACAGTAACAACACAATAGCCGTGCTGCTCGTATTTACAAGGGAATACAAACCTAATAAACATCATTAGACCGCCTTTTGTACGCCCCTTCAAACGTCATTTCATGATAATTATCTTCCGTTAACATTTAAACTCTCATTCCTGTCTTGGCACTCCTGTGTACACGAAAATAAAACACAAAACTAAAGAAATCGGCGTCCATCTTAGCGACTGACTAATCAATACTTATTTTAACAAGTGAAGAACTTTTTTTTTTTCTTTCTTGGAATGGATTTCAAATGCAAATAATACAGTTCCCGTTCATTTTAGGTTAATTAACATCCATAAACCCCGTTTCCATATGAGTTGGGAAATTGTGTTAGATGTAAATATAAACAGAATAAAATGATTTGCAAATCATTTTCAACCCATATTCAGTTGAATATGCTACAAAAACAACATATTTGATGCTCAAACTCAAAAACTTAATTTTTTTTTTGCAAATAATCATTAACTTTAGAATTTCATGGCTGCAACACATGCCAAAGTAATTGGGAAAGGGCATGTTCACCACTGTGTTACATCACCTTTTCTTTTAACAACGGCCACTAAACGTTTGGGAACTGAGGAAACTTAATTGTTGAAGCTTTTCAGGTGGAATTCTTTCCCATTCTTGCTTGATGTACTGCTTAAGTTGTTCAACAGTCCGGGGTCTCTGTTGTCGTATTTTAGGCTTAAAAATGTTCAGTGGGAGACAGGTCTGGACTACAGGCAGGCCAGTGTAGTACCCGGACTCTTTTACTATGAAGCCACGCTGTTGTAACACTAGGTGTGGCATTATCTTGCTGAAATAAGCAGGGGCGTCCATGAAAAAGACGGCGCTTAGATGGCAGCATATGTTGTTCCAAAACCTGTATGTACCTTTCAGCATTAATGGTGCCTTCACAGATGTGTAAGTTACCCATGCCTTGGGCACTAATGCACCCCCATACCATCACACATGCTGGCTTTTCAACTTTGCGCCTATAACAATCCGGATGGTTCTTTTTCTCTTTGTTCCCGAGGACACAAAAGTCCATAGTCTCCAAAAACGATTTGAAATGGGAACTCGTCAGATCACAGAACACTTTTCCACTTTGCATCAGTCCATCTTAGATGATCTCGGGCACAGAGAAGCCGGCGGCGTTTCTGGATGTTGTTGATAAACGGCTGTTGCTTTGCATAGTAGAGCTTTAACTTGCACTTACAGATGTAGCGACAAACTTTATTCAGTGACAGTGGTTTTCTAAAGTGTTCCTGAGCCCATGTGGTGATATCCTTTAGAGATTGATGTCGTTTTTTGAGGGATGGAAGGTCACGGTCATTCAATGTTGGTTTCCGGCCATGCCGCTTACGTGGAGTGATTTCTCCAGAGTCCCTGAACCTTTTGCGTAGATGTTGAAATCCCTAAATTTCTTGCAATTGCACTTTGAGAAACGTTGTTCTTAAACTGTTTGACTATTTGCTCACGCAGTTGTGGACAAAGGGGTGTACCTCGCCCCATCCTTTCTTGTGAATGACTGAGCATTTTTTGGGAAGCTGTTTTTATACCCAATCATGGCACCCACCTGTTCCCAATTAGCCTGCACACCTGTGGGATGTTCCAAATAAGTGTTTGATGAGCATTCCTCCACTTTATCAGTATTTTTTGCCACCTTTCCCAACTTTTTTGTCACATGTTGCTGGCATCAAATTCTAAAGTTAATGATTATTTGCAAAAAAAGAAATATTTATCAGTTTGAACGCCAAATATGTTGTCTTTGTAGCATATTCAACTGAATATGGGTTGAAAAGGATTTGCAAATCCTTGTATTCTGTTTATATTTACATCTAACACAATTTCCCAACTCATAGGGAAACGGGGTTTGTATTTGGAAAAGTCAGACCACGGAACACTTTTCCACTTTGCATCAGTCCGTCTTAGATGATCTCGGGCCCAGAGAAGCCGGCGGCGTTTCTGGATGTTGTTGATAAATGGCTTTCGCTTCTGTGGTAGATGTTGAAATCATTGTATTCTGTTTATATTTACATCTAACACAATTTCCCAACTCATATGGAAACGGGGTTTGTAAATGGCGTTCAGTTTAGCGGACAAATGACCAAATAAGACGGGATAAATAAACGTTTGTGATGTTTCAACAGTAGAAAAGTTAATTTGTATTTTATTATCTAAACCAGGGGTGTCAAAAATCTACTCCCGAGTGGGCCGGACTGGTAAAATTGGCACGATAACTTAAATATAAAGACAACTTTGGTTTAGAAAGAGAACGAGCACATTCTGAAAATGTACAAACATATACATTTTTTTTAACACTCGCATGTTGCGGTTAATGACATTCTACCTTTCTTTGTCATTATTTATACTTTCTGAATAAATGATGTGATAATATTTGTCAGTCAACTCACTGGTGTTCATTTTCAATCCGTCGAGATAAAAATATAATATCGAAATAAAACCACAGGATGTTTATTTATGTAGTTTGATAATTTTCCTCAATCATGTGGTTTATTACTATTTTTGTTTTTACATATGTAGCATCATAGAAATTCACATTGACATCCCACTGGGCGGTGAGTTTTTCCTTGCCCTTTTGCGGGATCTGAACCGAGGCTGTCGTTCGTGCAGCCCTTTGAGACATTTGTGATTTAGGGCTATATAAATAAACAATTCTTTGATTGATTGATCGATTTACAAAGATACAAGTAAATGCTATTGTGACATCTAGTGGACACATTTAGAACTGCAGTTTCCTTCTTTTAAAAATTTCGGCTCATTTTTAACCCATCCATCCATCCATTTCCTACCGCTTTTCCCCTTTTGGGGTGGCGGGGTGGGGGGGGGGGGCGCCTATCTCAGCTACAATCGGTCAGAAGGCGGGGTACACCCTGGACAAGTCGCCACCTCATCGTAGGGCCAACACAGATAGACAGACAACTTTCACACTCACATTCACACACTAGGGGACCATTTAGCGGATAAAACCAGTTCCGTACGTTTGACACCCCCGATCTAAACCCTAAATCAGGGGTAGGGAACCTATGGCTCTAGACCAGGGGTGCCCACACTTTTTCTGCAGGCGAGCTACTTTTCAATTGACCAACTCGAGGGGATCTACCTCATTTATATATATCATTTATATTTATTTATTTATGAAAGAGACATTTTTGTAAACAAGTTGAATGTGTTTAATGATAATACAAGCATGTGTAACACATATAGATGTCTTTCTTTCACGAAGACAAGAATATAAGTTGGTGTATTACCTGATTCTGATGACTTGCATTGATTGGAATCAGACAGTAATGATGATAACGCCCACATTTTCAAATGGAGGAGAAAAAAAGTTGTCCTTTCTGTACAATACCACATGAAAGTGGTTGCTTTTTGGCATCTAATTCATCCAGCTTCCATACACTTTACAAGAAAAACATTGGCGGCAAATTCCGTAGCTTGCTTGATTGACATTCACGGCACCCGAGGGTCTTGTGAGATGACGCTGGCTGCTGCCAGTTCATTATTATGAAAAAATGACAGAGAGGAAGGCCAGAAACACTTTTTATTTCAACAGACTTTCGCGCCGTCCCTTCCGTCAAAACTCTAAAGGCCGACTGCACATTTCCTATCTTCACAATAAAAGCCCTGCTTCATGCTGCCTGCGCTAACAAAATAAGAGTCTCGGAAAGCTGGCGTGCACAAGTGATGTGCACGCCAGCTTTCTGAGGGATCGCTTGTGCACGCCAGCTTTCCGAGACTTCCGTCAAAACTCTAAAGCCCTAAATACAGAGTCTCGGAAAACTGGCGAGCACAAGCGATCCCTCAGAAAGCTGGCGTGCACAAGTGATGTGCACGCCAGTTTTCCGAGACTCTGTATTTAGTTAGCGCAGGCAGCATGAAGCAGGGCTTTTATTGTGAAGATAGGAAATGTGCAGTCGGCCTTTAGAGTTTTGACGGAAGGTACGGCGCGAGAGTCTGTTGAAATAAAAAGTTTTTCTCGCCTTCCTCTCGGTCATATTTTCATAATAATGATCTTGCAGCAGCCAGCGTCATCTCACAAGACCCTCCGGTACCGTGAAAGTCATTTAAGTGACGTCTTGGTGAAGATTGATGATCACTCATTTTTAGGTCTATTTTTTTTTTTAAAGCCTGGCTGGAGATGGACTGACACACCCCCCGCGGTCGACTGGTAGCTCGCCATCGACGTAATGGGCACCCCTGCTCTAGAGTCAGATGTGGCTGCATCTGGCTCTCAGATAAATCTTAGCTGGCATTGCTAAACACGATAAGTCAGTGTTTTTCAACCTTTTTTGAGCCAAAACACATTTTTTTCACTGAAAAAATCCTGAGGCACACCACCAGCAGAAAACGTAAAAAAAAATTAAACTCAGTAGCTGATATTGACAAAAAAAAATAGTTTTGGCAATAGCTCTTGTCTCTATGTAGGTGTACTGTCGAGCCGTAACTCATTTTGAGTTTTTTCGGTGTTTTCCTGTGTGACTTGCGCTCCTATTTTGGTGGCTTTTCTTCTTTTGTTGGTATGTTTCATGTCCTCCTTGAATGCTATTCATCGCACCTGCTCTGTTTTTGCAATCAAGACTATTGAAGTCGTGCGGACGCTGTCCTTCTTTGTGTGGACATGGTTGATTGTCATGTACGGATGCACTTTGTGGACGCCGTCTGCTCCGCACACTGTAAGTCTTTGCTGTCGTCCAGCATTCTGTTTTCGTTTACTTTGCAGCCAGTTCAGTTTTAGTTTTGTTTTGCTTCAATGCCTTTTCTTAGCGGCACTTGCCTTTTGTTTATTTTTAGTTTAAGTGTTGGATACCTTTTTACCTGCATGCTGCCTCCCGCATATTGTGATCACGACATACCATGTTCCCGACGTCTACAAAAGCAATTAGCTACCCTGCTGCCACCTACTGATATGGAAGAGTATTACACGCTTACTCTGCCGAGCTCTAGACAGCACAGACACTCAATAACAGAACATTTTTTAATTATAGTTACATGTTTGCAAAAAATACTATCAACCCAACTAAGTGAAATTACATAATTTCTCCCACGACACACCAGACTGTGCCGCGGCACAGTGGTTGAAAAACACAGCAATGAGTAATGAATAATTCCGCTGGTAATCACAGTGTTAAAAATAACGTTCAAAATATAAAACATTCTCATGGATTTTAATCCATCCATCCATCCGTTTTCTACCCTTCCTGTTCAAGAAGTCGCATTAATGGTGAGAACTATTTTATTCATTTGCTTCAGACTAACAATGTTATTAAAAAAAGAAGAAGAATGCTTATTATATTCTTAAAATGTTGGTCTTACTTAAAAATAAACACGTTTATTTGTATTCAGTGTTAAAAATTATCTCTCGGAAATACATTTTAGAATATTTTGCTTTCATGGCTCTCTCGGTCAAAAAGGTTCCCGACCCCTGCCCTAAATGTTCCAATTACTTCTCCAGTCAATGAACCACCAAGTCCTCTATAGTCGTAAAATACCCACCTCGGTCTCCAATTACGACCGGGTCCAAAAGAATCCTGGTAAACAAAAGCTGTGGCTGTAGGCAACCTCCCTATTCAGTTCTTTATTACCTCCACAAGATGGCAGTAGGTACATTTAAAGACCTCTACCTTCGATGTGTACAATGAACTTATCAGCAGTATTAAAGCTGACTTAGCAGTTTGTTAAGTTACAGCTGTGTTGTTCAGGATACAGTACCGTATTTTCAGGGCTGTAAAACGCAACGGTTTTTAAGCCTCATCCACCAAATTTTAAAGGAAATAAATACGTTTAATACATAGCCGCATCGGACTATAAGCCACAAATTTATACCGGTTTGAAGGAGTTTGTAAATGTTTATTTTACATTCTTTAATTGTTTCCAAACGGTGTCTGTCAGCCGGCAGTAAAACGGCCGATCCAACCAAACAGAAGTCATAGTCATGGACCCACTAGCCTGCTGAGGCTCGCTCTCCCATCAGCGAAACAGACTCAAAAAACTCCACGGCGACCCTTTTTTAGGTAAATTTGCGAAACTAAAACAATACAAAAAAAGAATGCCGTTGTAAGCTAACAATGCTAACAGAGACACTTGTAAACGTGTTAGCATATTTGCTAACAACGCTAAAGATGCATGAGAACACTCCTATCAAACCCACTTCTCTGTGAGCGCTTTGAGTATCTAACAATAGAAAAGGGCGATATAAATCTAATCCATTATTATAAACCTGGGACGGTTCAGTAAGTGTGAATTGTTTTAGTTACGTTGTAAAACTTGCAAACATTGCTTAGAGCAGGGGTCGGGAACCTTTTTGGCTGAAAGAGCCAAATATTTTAAAAAAGTACTTCCATGAGAGTCATATAATATTTTTTTAAGACTGAACACAACTAAATGCGTGCATTTTTAAGTAAAAACCAACATTTTTAGACTATAATAACAAAACAGAAGTCATAGTCATGGACCCACTAGCCTGCTGAGGCTCGCTCTCCCATCAGCGAAACAGATTCCAAAAACTCCACGGCGACCTTTTTTTTGGTAAATTTGCGAAACTAAAACAATGCGAAAAAAAGAATGCCGTTGTAAGCTAACAATGCTAACAGAGACACTTGTAAACGTGTTAGCATATTTGCTAACAACGCTAAAGATGCATGAGAACACTCCTATCAAACCCGCTTCTCTGTGAGCGCTTTGAGTATCTAACAATAGAAACGCGCGATATAAATCTAATCCATTATTATAAACCTGGGACGGTTCAGTAAGTGTGAATTGTTTTAGTTACGTTGTAAAACTTGCAAACATTGCTTAGAGCAGGGGTCGGGAACCTTTTTGGCTGAGAGAGCCATACAAGCCAAATATTTTAAAAAAAGTACTTCCGTGAGAGCCATATGATATTTTTTTTAAGACTGAACACAACTAAATGTGTGCATTTTTAAGTAAAACCAACATTTTTAGACTATAATAACAAAACAGAAGTCATAGTCATGGACCCACTAGCCTGCTGAGGCTCGCTCTCCCATCAGCGAAACAGACTCAAAAAACTCCACGGCGACCCTTTTGTAGGTAAATTTGCGAAACTAAAACAATACAAAAAAAAGAATGCCGTTGTAAGCTAACAATGCTAACAGAGACACTTGTAAACGTGTTAGCATATTTGCTAACAACGCTAAAGATGCATGAGAACACTCCTATCAAACCCACTTCTCTGTGAGCGCTTTGAGTATCTAACATTAGAAAAGCGCGATATAAATCTAATCCATTATTATAAACCTGGGACGGTTCAGTAAGTGTGAATTGTTTTAGTTACGTTGTAAAACTTGCAAACATTGCTTAGAGCAGGGGTCGGGAACCTTTTTTGCTGAGAGAGCCATACAAGCCAAATATTTTAAAAAAGTACTTCCATGAGAGCCATATAATATTTTTTTAAGACTGAACACAACTAAATGCGTGCATTTTTAAGTAAAACCAACATTTTTAGACTATAATAACAAAACAGAAGTCATAGTCACGGACCCACTAGCCTGCTGAGGCTCGCTCTCCCATCAGCGAAACAGATTCCAAAAACTCCACGGCGACCTTTTTTTGGCAAATTTGCGAAACTAAAACAATACAAAAAAAAGAATGCCGTTGTAAGCTAACAATGCTAACAGAGACACTTGTAAACGTGTTAGCATATTTGCTAACAACGCTAAAGATGCATGAGAACACTCCTATCAAACCCACTTCTCTGTGAGCGCTTTGAGTATCTAACAATAGAAAAGGGCGATATAAATCTAATCCATTATTATTATTATTATAAACCTGGGACGGTTCAGTAAGTGTGAATTGTTTTAGTTACGTTGTAAAACTTGCAAACATTGCTTAGAACAGGGGTCGGGAACCTTTTTTTGCTGAGAGAGCCATACAAGCCAAATATTTTTAAAAAAGTACTTCCATGAGAGCCATATAATATTTTTTTAAGACTGAACACAACTAAATGCGTGCATTTTTAAGTAAAACCAACATTTTTAGACTACAATAACAAAACAGAAGTCATAGTCATGGACCCACTAGTCTGCTGAGGCTCGCTCTCCCATCAGCGAAACAGACTCCAAAAACTCCACGGTGACCTTTTTTTTGGTAAATTTGCGAAACTAAAACAATACAAAAAAAGAATGCCGTTGTAAGCTAACAATGCTAACAGAGACACTTGTAAACGTGTTAGCATAATTGCTAACAACGCTAAAGATGCATGAGAACACTCCTATCAAACCCACTTCTCTGTGAGCGCTTTGAGTATCTAACAATAGAAAAGCGCGATATAAATCTAATCCATTATTATAAACCTGGGACGGTTCAGTAAGTGTGAATTGTTTTAGTTACGTTGTAAAACTTGCAAACATTGCTTAGAGCAGGGGTCGGGAACCTTTTTTGGCTGAGAGAGCCGTACAAGCCAAATATTCTAAAAAAAGTACTTCCGTGAGAGCCATATAATATTTTTTTAAGACTGAACACAACTAAATGCGTGCATTTTTAAGTAAAACCAACATTTTTAGACTACAATAACAAAACAGAAGTCATAGTCATGGACCCACTAGCCTGCTGAGGCTCGCTCTCCCATCAGCGAAACAGATTCCAAAAACTCCACGGCGACCTTTTTTTTGGTAAATTTGCGAAACTAAAACAATACAAAAAAAGAATGCCGTTGTAAGCTAACAATGCTAACACAGACACTTGTAAACGTGTTAGCATATTTGCTAACAACGCTAAAGATGCATGAGAACACTCCTATCAAACCCACTTCTCTGTGAGCGCTTTGAGTATCTAACAATAGAAAAGGGCGATATAAATCTAATCCATTATTATAAACCTGGGACGGTTCAGTAAGTGTGAATTGTTTTAGTTACGTTGTAAAACTTGCAAACATTGCTTAGAGCAGGGGTCGGGAACCTTTTTGGCTGAGAGAGCCATACAAGCCAAATATTTTTTAAAAAGTACTTCCATGAGAGCCATATAATATTTTTTTAAGACTGAACACAACTAAATGCGTGCATTTTTAAGTAAAACCAACATTTTTAGACTATATTAAAATAAGTCTCTTAGTCTTTTTAATAACATTGTTATTCTGAGGCGAACCAACGATAAATAAAATACTTCTTACCATTAATGCGACTTCTTGAACAGGTGCGGTAGAAACCAGATGGATGGATTAAAATGCATGAGAGGGTTTTATATTTTGAACGTTATTTTTGACACAGAATTATTCATTACTTATCGTGTTAAGCAATGTCAGCTCAGATTTATCCGAGAGCCAGATGCAGTCATCAAAAGAGCCACATCTGGCTCTAGAGCCATAGCTTCCCTACCCCTGGCTTAGAGTGATGAATGAAAAATAATTTCCTGCAGAAAAGCTAAGGACGAATACAACCGGTTCAAGGAACAAAACAGGAAGTAAATTTAAAAGAATAACAAACAATAACACACCTTTTCAGGGTCTCTGTCGGTGTACTATGAAAACTGTATTTGTTGAATAAAAAACATTATGGCCGCTAGCGAAGAAAAATCCGTAAACGAGCCGCACCGTTTAACGGGGGCGCAGGGTAAAAGCGTGGGAAAGATGTAGTGGCGTATTTTCAGAAAAATACGGTACTTGTTCATACTTTGTCATGCACTCCAAGTCATTATTGATGAGAAACAACGTTTTGTTGTATACAGTCGTGGTCTTGAGTTTCCAATCATTTCTACAACTCATATTTTTTTTTGTGATAGAGTGATTGGAGCACAAAAAACAATCATGAAGATTGGTTCTTTATGAATTTATTATGTGTCTACTGAAAATGTGAGGGTCAAAAGTATACATACAGCAATGTTAATATTTGCTTACAAGTTTCACTGCAATAAGACACCAGTTGGCAGCAAAACAGGCCCAGAGCATAATACTACCACCACCATGCTTGACGGTAGGTATGGTGTTCCTGGGATTAAAGGCCTTACCTTTTCTTCTCCAAACATATTGCTGGGTATTGTGTATTTTGTTTCATCCGACCACAGAACTTTCCTCCAGAAGGTCTTATCTTTGTCCACGTGATCAGCTTCTGGAGCAAAGGCTTCCTTTTTGCATGGTAGCCTCTCAGTCCATGGCGATGCTAAACACGCTCGACTGTGGCCACTGACCTGTGTTCCAGCAGCTTCCAATTCATTGCACACCTGCTTCTCAGTGGTTCTCGGTTGAGTCTTGATCATCCTGATGAATTTTCTCTCAGCAGCAGGTGATCGCTTGCGTTTTGTTCCTGATCGTGGAAGGGACAAAACTGTGCCATGCACTTTATACTTATGAGCAATTGTCTGCACAGTTGCTCTCGGGACCTTAAGCTGCTTTGAAATGGCCCCAAGTGACTTTCCTGACTTGTTCAAGTCAATGATTAGTTTTTGCAGATCCGTGCCGAGTTCCTTTGACTTTCCCGTCGTCACGATTTTAACCGAGTGTGACGACTGCATCACAGGAGCCCAATTTAAATGGGCTCAGAGAAGTCAACAGGTGTCGTCAATCATAATCACTCACTTGGAGTTAAGAGCCTTGGCGGAGTCCAACCCTCACTGGAAATGTGTTTGACTTACTGCCGGCAATGCGGACCAAGCTCTGGCACTGATCGTACACAATAAGACAGTCCGATACCCCATACTCTCTGAGCACTCCCCACAGGACTTCCCGAGGGACACGGTCCAATGCCTTCTCCAAGTCCACAAAGCACATGTAGACTGGTTGGGCAAACTCCCATGCACCCTCAAGAACCCTGCCCAGAGTATAGAGCTGGTCCACAGTTCCACGACCAGGACGAAAACCACACTGTTCCTCCTGAATCCGAGGTCCGACTATCCGGCGTAGCCTCCTCTCCAGTACACCTGAATAAACCTTACCGAGGAGTGTGATCCCAAGATAGTTGGAACACACCCTCTGGTCTCCCTTCTTAAAGAGAGGAACCACCACCCCGGTCTGCCAATCCAGAGGTACCGCCCCCGATGTCCACGCGATGCTGCAGAGTCTTGTCAACCAAGACAGCCCCACAGCATCCAGAACCTTAAGGAACTCCGGGCGGATCTCGTCCACTGAGGAGCTTTTTAACGACCTCAGCCCCAGAAATAGGAGAGTCCACCACAGATTCCCCAGGCACTGCTTCCTCATAGGAAGACGTGTTGGTGGGATTGAGGATCTCTTTGAAGTATTCCTTCGACCTATCCACAACATCCGCAGTTGAGGTCAGCAAAACACCATCCTCACCATACACGGTGTTGATAGTGCACTGCTTCTGTTCATAACTTTTATGGACAGAATTTCTAGGCGCAGTCAAGGCGTTGAGGGGTTCCGGTTTGGTGACCGCAGGATTAGGTCTCTGCTTTTTGCTGATGGCTTCATCTGACCGGGATCTTCAGCTCTCACTGGATCGGTTGGCAGCCGAGTGTGAAGCGACCGGAATGAGAATCAGCACCTCCAAGTCCGAGTCCATGGTTCTCGCCCGGAAAAGGGTGGAATGCCATCTCCGGGTTGGGGAGGAGACCCTGCCCCAAGTGGAGGAGTTCAAGTACCTAGGAGTCTTGTTCACGAGTGAGGGAAGAGTGGATCGTGAGATCGACAGGCGGATCGGTGCGGCGTCTTCAGTAATGCGGACGTTGTATCGATCCGTTGTGGTGAAGAAGGAGCTGAGCCGGAAGGCAAAGCTCTCAATTTACCGGTCGATCTACGTTCCCATCCTCACCTATGGTCATGAGCTTTGGGTCATGACCGAAAGGATAAGATCACGGGTACAAGCGGCCGAAATTAGAGATAGAGTGAGAAGCTCTGCCATCTCCGGATTGGGGAGGAGACCCTGCCCCAAGTGGAGGAGTTCAAGTACCTAGGAGTCTTGTTCCTGAGTGGGGGAAGAGTGGATCGTGAGATCGACAGGCGGATCGGTGCGGCGTCTTCAGTAATGCGGACGTTGTATCGATCCGTTGTGGTGAAGAAGGAGCTGAGCCGGAAGGCAAAGCTCTCAATTTACCGGTCGATCTACGTTCCCATCCTCACCTATGGTCATGAGCTTTGGGTCATGACCGAAAGGATAAGATCACGGGTACAAGCGGCCCAAATTAGAGATAGAGTGAGAAGCTCTGCCATCCGGGAGGAACTCAAAATAAAGCCGCTGCTCCTCCACATGGAGAGGAGCCAGATGAGGTGGTTCGGGCATCTGGTCAGGATGCCACCCGAACGCCTCCCTAGGGAGGTGTTTAGGGCACGTCCAACCGGTAGGAGGCCACGGGGAAGACCCAGGACACGTTGGGAAGACTATGTCTCCCGGCTGGCCTGGGAACGCCTCGGGATCCCCCGGGAAGAGCTAGACGAAGTGGCTGGGGAGAGGGAAGTCTGGGTTTCCCTGCTTAGGCTGTTGCCCCCGCGACCCCAGCTCGGATAAGCGGAAGAAGATGGATGGATGGAGTTAAGAGGCCATGCCATGAAGCTAATTGGATTTGATTGTAACATTTCTACATCAACCAAAATTGATAACGTATGTTGCTATATGTATACTTTTGACCCAGACATTTTCAGTAGACCCATAAAAAAATTCATAAAAGAACCAAACTTCATGATTTTTTTGGTGACCAACAAGTATGTGCTCCAATCACTCTACCACAAAAAAATAAGAGTTGTGAAAAATATTGTTAAGTCAAGACAGCCTTCACAAGTGTATGTAAACTTTTGACCACAACCGCATACAAAGTAATGACTTTTAATCGGGAACAATTAGAACATTTACGGTATTTGGCGTGAAGCGGGAAAAGACACAAGCCGGCGAAGACGAAAATAAAAACTTTGAAATAATTGGTGTGCATTTAAGAACATGGCACGGTTCCCTTTGATGGGTCAGGACCGATCAAGCTTACCTTCCGACACTCGCTCCGTGTTGACATGATCGAACATTTACACCACGTCTTTTATCTCTTTTGCGACAAATGTCCACGTCTTTCTCCGCCTGCGTGTCCGTCTCTCGTACAAACACACTTCAAATAGAGGCGAGGACGTTAAAAAGTCTCGGAATTCACTGAATTCAGCGTGATACGAAAAGTGGGTCCCCACACATTCCCTTGTTCCTGTTCCAGACAAGGACGTCGTCGTCGCCCCCCCCCCTAACCCCCCCACCACCCCCCTCACTCACTACCTGTGACCGGAGCCCCTGTGGATGGTGGCTTTTCCGTCCATGTCTTCCTCGACCACGTTTGCGTAGCCTTCTTTCGCCAAGCAGTCAGCCAGGACCTGCAACACCCGGCCCAGTCGGCGGTCCATGGCCTGAAGGTGAGGCTGGATGAGGACGGGGGACAAGTGGTCCTGGAGGAGAGACTCTTCCATCAGAGTGCTGAGCTGGTACTCTTCCTTAGACAGCAGCTGGAGACGGAGATAAGTGGACTTCTTCACCCTACAAAGGAGCATAAACTGCATTATAAATATAATTCTTTACAGATAGAGTGGCCGTGCCAGCAACTTGAGGGTTGCAGGTTCGATTCCCGCTCCCGCCATCCTAGTCACTGCCGTTGTGTCCTTGGGCAAGACACTTTTACCCACCTGCTCCCAGTGCCACCCACTCTGGTTTAAATGTAACTTAGATATTGGGTTTTAACTATGTAAAGCGCTTTGAGTCACTAGAGAAAAGCGCTATATAAATATAATTCACTTCAATTCACACTTTTCAATCAATGTTTACTTATATAGCCCTAAATCACTAGTGTCTCAAAGGGCTGCACAAACCACAACACAAACCACTACGACATCCTCGGTAGGCCCACATAAGGGCAAGGATACATAGATCAGTGGTCCCCAACCACCGGGCCGCAGAATTTTTTTTTCATCCATCCATCCATCCATCTTCTTCCGCTTAAAAAAATAAATAAATAAATAAATAAAATTAATAAGAATTTTTTAAAATTATTTTTTATAAAAAAAAAAAAAAAAAAAAAAATATATATTTTTTTATTTTTATTAAATCAACATAAAAACACAATATACACTTGGTACCGGGCAGCAGAATAATTTTTTATTAATTTTTATAAAAAAACAAACAAACAAACAAAAAATATATATATATATTTTTATTAAATCAACATAAAAACACGATATACACTTACAATTAGTGCACCAACCACAAAAACCTCCCTTTTTCATGACAAAAACCTCCCTTTTTCATGACAAATAAAATTTAAAAAAAAAAAAATGGATTCGCCCCCGCAAACCCCACCACCCCCCCCACCACCCCCGGGCCGCGGGACAAATCATTAAGCGTTGACCCGTCCGCGGATACAAAAAGGTTGGGGACCACTGACATAGATTGTAGTATTCGATTCAATTAATTAGATCACTTGTAATTGGTAGTATGAGATGGCGACTTGTCCAGGGTGTACGTCGCCTTCCGCCCGGATGCAGCAGAGATAGGCTCCAGCACCCCCCAGCGAACCCCAAAGCGACAAGCAGTCAAAAACGGATGGATCGATTTCTAATTCCTGTAATGACGGTTGGCTCCAATCCCTCTCATCTACTCCTACCTGTGGGGGCTTCTTACCAGAAGTTGCCAATTTTTTCATTTTGTCTCCTAAAATCCAACTACTGCTGCTCTCCTTTTAAATTCCCCAATATCCTGGGGGCGGAAACCCCCCCACTCTGTGTAAAGTCTCACCTTTTTTTTGGCACAGCCAGAATCCGTGCTGTTGTGTACCTTTTTTCACTGGGGTAATAGGATCCGTAGGAAATAATAAAAATGTGGATTTGAAGAAAAAAGGTATGTCCTCTGACCTGCAGCACTGACTGAGAGGCACCAGGATGGACATCTCATCATGGGAGTGTTTCCCGAACCTGCAGTGGTGATGTACATACATGCATTACACATCTTAATACATTCACACATGCTCTTTAGCAGGCTACATGCTACTATTAGTATTGATTTTGGATGTTCAGGACTGTAAA
>NC_084633.1:19534347-19551847 GCF_033978795.1 Nerophis ophidion | reverse complement strand
AAACGGAACTTTTGTGCAGTCTTATGATAACAATTGGAATTTTACAAGAAATGCGTTAAAATTTTGGCAATTTTATGACAAGAGTCGTAATTTTACTCCACGAAATGTAAGGACCTGGTCGCATCGTGACATAAACGCAACACCACAAATACCCAGGATCCTTTGCATCCATGACACTTCCTGACTATTTTATCTAACCCCGCTAGCAGCAAACCCTGACACCCCCCACCCCCCCAGCCCCCCTGTGCGTCGGTAAGGTGGGCGGGGTTGGGGGCGCGGGGGTGTAAAATATATTGGGCTGGAGCCTAGCTCAGCTGCACTCGGGCGAAAGTCTGGACAAGTCGCCACCTCATCACAGTAAAACGCAATGATTTTACATAAAAAAGTCATAATTTTACGAGAAAATATTTCAATATTACAGAAACAGAAAGAATATGAGCAATTGTTCCCAATTTTATAAGAAAAAAGTCGACATATTGCGAGAAAAAGACTGCTTTTAGACACAGCGTGCAGGTAGGAAAAATGATTTATTAAGAAATAAATCAGACTTAGACAAAACAAAAAGAGCTAGCATGGGAGCTAGAAAACAAATAGCTTAGCGTGGAAGCTAGCAGGTAGCGAGCAGGAAAACCAAAGGCGTTATTTGTGGCGTATAGCAAATTAGGAAGCAAGACTGACTTGACTGGAGAAGGCGGGTTTAAATAATGGCAGTAATCACAAAACAGGTGCACGTCCGGAACAGGCGGCAGGTGAAAATAATGAGTAACTATGGAAAACAACTGAGAGGTGCACAAACAGGAACCGAAGGAGTCTTAAACCAAAGGAAAACGCAAAAAGACTAAAAAAATCTAAATCATAATATGATCCGGGCAGCGGATCATAACTCAAAAGACACAATTTTATAAGCAAACTAAAAAAATATTGGCGATATTATAATAATAATCGGAATTTTACTTGGCAGAATCATGACAAAAGTCATAATTATGCCTAAAAAATTGTGACTATTTTACAAAAATAACATAAAAATTGGCACTGTTTTGATAAAAGTAAGATTTTTTTTATGACAAATGTCACCAGTTTGCATTCAAAAGCAATCATCCATCCATCCGTTTTCTACCGCTTGTCCCTTTCGGGGTTGCAGCGGGGTGGCGGTGGAGCCTATTTCAGCTGCATTCGGGCGGAAGGCGGCGTACACCCTGGACAAGTCGCCACCTCATCACAGTGAAAAGTAATCATTTTACATAAAAAAGTCATAATTTTAGGAGAAAAGATTGCAATATTACAGAAACAGAAAGAATATGAGCAATTGTTCCCAATTTTATAAGAAAAAAGTCAACACATTGTGAGAAAAATGATTTTTGTATTTCTATTTTTTATTTGTAATATATTTTTTAATCTTCATTATTTACTACAAGTTATTACAGTATGTCTCTATCTCGCTATATAAACAGGACTGTCTCAGAAAATTAGAATATTGTGATAAAGTCCTTTATTTTGCAACTAAAAACATGAAAATGCCATACATTCTGGATTCATTACACATCAACTGAAATATTGCACGCCTTTTATTAATTAAAATTTTTGCTGATTATGGCATACAGCTTAAGAAAACTCAAAAATCCTATCTCGAAAAATTTGAATATTTCCTCCGACAAAGTTTTAAAAAAAAGCGAGTTTTTGAGAAAATGAAAGGATTTTAAAGCGCGCCATGTAGTCCGGAAAATACGGAATTATGTTTGTGACTGTGGGGGGTGGGGGTAAGGTGTGGCCAGCGGGCTCGCAGGAACAAAGGTCACCGCCGCTGTCCATGGTGCTGAGGACGAGCACCATCGGGCAGGGTTGACGACACAGCTGGAAGGTATTTAGATTTATAATAATAATAATAATAATAACATATTTTATTTGTAAAAAGCACTTTACGTTGAGCAAACAACCTCAAAAGGCCACAGTGTAAAAAAAATAGTCCATCCATCCATTTTTCTACCGCTTATTCCCTTTTAAAAAAATAAATAAAATATAAAACTAGAAACAGCCCAAAGGCTACAACCAGCATGCATGTCTATAGAAAGGCTTTTTTAAAAAGAGGGGTTTTTAAGCCTTTTTTAAAAGCATCCACAGTCTGAGGTGCCCTCAGGTGGTCAGGGAGAGCGTTCCACAGACTGGGAGCAGCGGAGCAGAAAGCCCGGTCTCCCATTGTTCCTTAGCTTTGTCCGTGTAGGTTGGAGGAGGTTAGCCTGTATGGAGCGGAGGTGTCGTGTGGAGGATTTGGGGGTGAGCAGTTCCTTGAGGTATAGGGGGGCATTTCCATGGAGGCACTGGTGGGTTAGTAGGGAGATTTTGAATTCAATCCTGAATGGAACAGGCAGCCAGTGAAGGGATTTGAGAGTTGGTGTGATGTGGTCCTGTTTCCGCACTCTCACCAGGATCCTTGCAGCACTATTTTGTATGTACTGCAGCTTCTGGATGTTCTTGCTGGATTTCCCAGGTGTTCATCTAATCATCTGTTGTCTTTAACAGTAAGCGGTCGGGGGAAGAGAGAGAGAGACTTGGAGAGCATGAGACCACTTCAGTCGAGTGTCATGCAAGTACTTGAGAGAAAAATACAGCCTGTTGTTGAATCCGAACACCGGTATCTCGTCCACGTGTGTGGACGCCCGTGGTAGACGGAAACTTCTACAGTGACCCCTCCACACGGAGAGGAGCCAGATGAGGTGGTTCGGGCATCTGGTCAGGATGCCACCTGAACGCCTCCCTAGGGAGGTGTTTAGGGCACGTCCAACCGGTAGGAGGCCACGGGGAAGACCCAGGACGCATCGGGAAGACTACCGAATTTCCTTGAATTGCTGCCGGGTATATAGTATGCACCTGTCTAGAATTACTGTCGGGCCAAACTCCATCCATCCATCCATTTTCTACCGCTTATTCCCTTTCGGGGCCGCGGGGGGCGCTGGCGCCTATCTCAGCTACAATCGGGCGGAAGGCGGGGTACACCCTGGACAAGTCGCCACCTCATCGCAGGGCCAACACAGATAGACAGACAACATTCACACACTAGGGACCATTTAGTGTTGCCAATCAACCTATCCCCAGGTGCATGTCTTTGGAAGTGGGAGGAGCCTATCCCCAGGTGCATGTCTTTGGAGGTGGGAGGAAGCCGGAGTACCCGGAGGGAACCCACGCAGTCACGGGGAGAACATGCAAACTCCACACAGAAAGATCCCGAGCCTGGATTTGAACCCAGGACTGCAGGACCTTCGTATTGTGAGGCAGACGCACTAACCCCTGTGCCACCGTGAAGCCCGGGTCAAACTCGTTTCGCAAAATATTATTTTTATTAGCGCATGTCTAGAATTTCCGCCGGGTCAAACTTGTTCCGCAAAATAATTAGCATATACCATGAACTTCCGCAGGGTCAAACTCGTCACGTCACGAGTGACACTTCACCTGATTTCAATAATTTGAAATCGCATAAAGAGAAGACTAAGAGCTATTCAGTAGGATTTAAGGCCCGAGCTATTGAATATGCTAAAAAGAACAGTAAGCAGTTATGTTTTATTAATATACCGTAGCTGCGTGTGTCAAATATGAGTCATTAAATGACTCCCGCCTCCTGGTGGTAGAGGGCGCTCGTGATCCTTCTTGCGACTACTCGGCTGCAGAAGAAGTGACAACAAGCAGGTTTGGTAGAGTGGCCGTGCCAGCAACTTGAGGGTTCCAGGTTCGATTCCCGCTTCCGCCATCCTAGTCACTGCCGTTGTGTCCTTGGGCAAGACACTTTACCCACCTGCTCCCAGTGCCACCCACACTGCTTTAAATGTAACTTAGATATTGGGTTTCACTATGTAAAGCGCTTTGAGTAATTAGAGAAAATCGCTATATAAATATAATTCACTTCACTAAAGCAGGGGTCACCAACCTTTTTGAAACCAAGAGCTACTTCTTGGTTACCGATTAATGCGAAGGGCTACCAGTTTGATACACACTTAAATATATAGCTCGGTTGGTAGAGTGGCCCGTGCCAGCAACTTGAGGGTTCCAGGTTCGATTCCCGCTTCCGCCATCCTAGTCACTGCCGTTGTGTCCTTGGGCAAGACACTTTACCCACCTGCTCCCAGTGCCACCCACACTGCTTTAAATGTAACTTAGATATTGGGTTTCACTATGTAAAGCGCTTTGAGTCACTTGAGAAAAGCGCTATATAAATATAATTCACTAAAGCAGGGGTCAGCAACCTTTTTGAAACCAAGAGCTACTTCTTGTGTACTGATAAATGCGAAGGGCTACCAGTTTGATACACACTTAAATATATAGCTCGGTTGGTAGAGTGGCCCGTGCCAGCAACTTGAGGGTTCCAGGTTCGATTCCCGCTTTCGCCATCCTAGTCACTGCCGTTGTGTCCTTGGGCAAGACACTTTACCCACCTGCTCCCAGTGCCACCCACACTGCTTTAAATGTAACTTAGATATTGGGTTTCACTATGTAAAGCGCTTTGAGTAACTAGAGAAAAGCGCTATATAAATATAATTCACTAAAGCAGGGGTCACCAACCTTTTTGAAACCAAGAGCTACTTCTTGTGTACTGATTAATGCGAAGGGCTACCAGTTTGATACACACTTAAATATATAGCTCGGTTGGTAGAGTGGCCCGTGCCAGCAACTTGAGGGTTCCAGGTTCGATTCCCGCTTTCGCCATCCTAGTCACTGCCGTTGTGTCCTTGGGCAAGACACTTTACCCACCTGCTCCCAGTGCCACCCACACTGCTTTAAATGTAACTTAGATATTGGGTTTCACTATGTAAAGCGCTTTGAGTCACTTGAGAAAAGCGCTATATAAATATAATTCACTTCACTTCTATAAACAAGTTATCGATGCTTTTGATCAGAAGGAGCTGCGCATGGACTTCATTTATAAGTAAAGGTAAGACCAGAATAATGTTTTTTTTTATTAAATGTGCTTTTAATGATGGTATCCTTACATCACACTCAAATTTATAAGCGCAGGCCTAAATTTAGGAGGTTTTAAAATAATTAGCGCCCCGGCAGAAATTCAAAGGAATACGGTATGTCTCCCGGCTGGCCTGGGAACGCCTCGGGAAGAGCTGGACGAATTGGCTGGGGAGAGGGAAGTCTGGGCTTCCCTGCTTAGGCTGCTGCCCCCGCGACCCGACCTCGGATAAGCGGAAGAAGACGGATGGAAGCAAACAGTGGGCTCCTACCCATCAGGAAGTCGAAGATGGTCATGTCCATGACGTCCAGCAGTCGAGTCCCACGGTCATACGGGGGCGCCTGCTTCACCTCGTCACAATAATCTGGATCCACCTCCCACCTGGACGTACGAAAAGACACAACGGATGAATATTTCACTGAGGGTTCGGAGCTCAGCGTAGTGAGGCGCGCTTCTCACTCCGCCTTCTTGCGCTTGTGGTAAGAGCGTCTCCAGGGGTTGCGCCACGTCTTGCGTTTGGCCAGGTTGAGGTCCGGCAGGAAGGCGGCGAGGGAGCCTTCGATCTGGTCGGGTTTACCGCACAGGGCGTGCTCGGTGGAGCAGTAGTAGGAACACTCGCCGTAGAAGCAGACGTTGTTGGCTGGGGGGGGAAACAAAGTGTCACACAGACGTGACGTAATTAAAGGCCTGCTGAAATGCAATTTTCTTATTTAAACGGGGATAGCAGCTCCATTCTGGATCATTTCGCCATATTGCCATATTTTTGCTGAAAGGATTTAGTAGAGAACATCCACGATAAAGTTTGCAACTTTTGCTCGCTAATAAAAAAGCCTTGCCTGTACCGGAAGTAGCAGATGATGTGCGTGTGACATCACAGGTTGTAGAGCCCTTCACATCCTCACATTGTTTATAATCATGGCCACCAGCAGATAGATCGATTCGGACCGAGAAAGCGACAATTTCCCCATTAATTTGAGTGAGGATGAAAGATTAGTGGATGAGGAAAGTCAGAGTGAAGGACTAGAACAGGGGTAGGGAACCTATGGCTCTAGAGCAGGGGTGCCCATTACGTCGACCGCGGGGGGTGTGTCAGTCGATCTCCAGCCAGGCTTTTAAAAAAAAATAGACCTAAAAATGAGTGATCATCAATCTTCACCAAGACGTCACTTAAATGACATTCACGGTACCGGAGGGTCTTGTGAGATGACGCTGGCTGCTGCAAGATCATTATTATGAAAATATGACCGAGAGGAAGGCCAGAAACACTTTTTATTTCAACAGACTCTCGCGCCGTACCTTCCGTCAAAACTCTAAAGGCCGACTGCACATTTCCTATCTTCACAATAAAAGCCCTGCTTCATGCTGCCTGCGCTAACTAAATACAGAGTCTCGGGAAACTGGAATATTAAAAAAATGTCAATATTCAATAAAAAAATACTTTATTCTAGGCTATTTATGCAAAAACTGCATTCATTATTCGGTATTCGGCCACAAATTTTCATTTCGGTGCATCCCTACTTCAAATGGTTGAAAACTTGCTAAAACTTTCCATGTTTGATATTTTTTGTTTAGGACTGAAGTTTATTGAGAAATTTGAGCAAAAAAAGTAAAACAAAGAAACAAAATACCAATGTAAAATGTAGTTTCGCCCTAGTTTCGGTATAGCTCGGTTGGTAGAGCGGCCGTGCCAGCAACTTGGGGGTTGCAGGTTCGATTCCCGCTTCTGCCAACCTAGCCACTGCCGTTGTGTCCTTGGGCAAGACACTTTACCCACCTGCTCCCAGTGCCACCCACACTGCTTTAAATGTAACTTAGATATTGGGTTTCACTATGTAAAGCGCTTTGAGTCACTAGAGAAAAAGCGCTATATAAATATAATTCACTTCACTTCACTAAGCAGACTTTTGCCAAAAGGACAATAATTCATTTGTTGTGGGTTTATCCACTTTAATGCACTTTATTTTTTTTTTTGGAATGCATGTTTTGTTTGAAGGCCTAATAGAAATGAAACACTTTGTGCTTTTTTTGAAAAGCAAAGGCTACTGGAATATTAAAAAAATGTCAATATTCAATAAAAAAATACTTTATTCTAGGCTATTTATGCAAAAACTGCATTCATTATTCGGTATTCGGCCAAGCGTTTAATTTTTATTCGGCTTCGGCTTCGGCCACACATTTTCATTTCGGTGCATCCCTACTTCAAATGGTTGAAAACTTGCTAAAACTTTCCATGTTTGATATTTTTTGTTTAGGACTGAAGTTTATTGAGAAATTTGAGCAAAAAAAGTAAAACAAAGAAACAAAATACCAATGTAAAATGTAGTTTCGCCCTAGTTTCGGCATAGCTCGGTTGGTAGAGCGGCCGTGCCAGCAACTTGAGGGTTGCAGGTTCGATTCCCACTTCCGCCATCCTAGTCACTGCCGTTGTGTCCTTGGGCAAGACACTTTACCCACCTGCTCCCAGTGTCACCCACACTGGTTTAAATGTAAAAATTAGATATTGGGTTTCACTATGTAAAGCGCTTTGAGTCACTAGAGAAAAGCGCTATATAAATATAATTCACTTCACTTTTTTTGTGAAGAAATGTTTAGAATGAAGTTGATGAATCCAGATGGATCTCTATTACAATCCCCAAAGAGGGCACTTTAAGTTGATGATTACTTTTTGGGCGGCATAGCTCGGTTGGTAGAGCGGCCGTGCCAGCAACTTGAGGGTTGCAGGTTCGATTCCCGCTTGTGCCATCCTAGTCACTGCCGTTGTGTCCTTGGGCAAGACACTTTACCCACCTGCTCCCAGTGCCACCCACACTGGTTTGAATGTAACTTAGATATTGGGTTTCACGATGTAAAGCGCTTTGAGTCACTTGAGAAAAGCGCTATATAAATATACTTCACTTCACTTCACTTCAAAAACATAGATTTGTTAAGTCCTTTAAAGATAATTAAAATCCAAAGTCCTCAGAGGGTTAAATAAACTAACATGCTGATCCGCCTCCGCTTGGGATGGTTTCCTGCTGGCTCCGCTGTGAACGGGACTCTCGCTGCTGTGTTGGATCCGCTTTGGACTGGACTCTCGCGACTGTGTTGGATCCATTGTGGATTGAACTTTCACAGTATCATGTTAGACCCGCTCGACATCCATTGCTTTCCTCCTCTCCAAGGTTTCTCATAGTCATCATTGTCACCGACGTCCCACTGGGTGTGAGTTTTCCTTGCCCTTATGTGGGCCTACCGAGGATGTCGTGGTGGTTTGTGCAGCCCTTTGAGACACTAGTGATTTAGGGCTATATAAGTAAACATTGATTGATTGATTGATATTATTTTGTACACTGTGACAGTCTTAAGCCGTCGTCGTGTGGGTTGCGTGGACCACCCAGGAAGGACATTGCTTTTGAGCAGGTTTGACTCTTTTACTTTTTCAAATAAAGGTTCTTTTAGTAGTAAATAAACAAACAAAGCCTCTTAATTAGTCTGCTGACATATGCAGTAACATATTGTGTCATTTATACACAGTATCATGTTAGACCCGCTCGACATCCATTGCTTTCCTCCTCTCCAAGGTTCTCATAGTCATCATTGTCACCGACGTCCCACTGGGTGTGAGTTTTCCTTGCCCTTATGTGGGCCTACCGAGGATGTCGTGGTGGTTTGTGCAGCCCTTTGAGACACTAGTGATTTAGGGCTATATAAGTAAACATTGATTGATTGATTGAACAGCGCTGTTACAAAAAAAAAAAAAAAATGCGGCCACTGGCGAAACTTTTTATGTCCTGTTTGTGTTTACTTGTGTGAGACTCAAAATGATCGTACAAACAAAATAAACATTTTCACATCCGGCAATGCCGTCTACTTGTGTTGTGTTGATGTTTGCGCCGATGCGTCGACTACCTGGCGAGATGAAAAAAGTCCTCCACAGCTTTTTGTCACGTGTCACGTCTCGGATTTCTCGAGTCATGTTGACCAGCCGCCCGGCCACTGGGGGGACCCTCCGGAAGTCAAGGATCCTGAAACGAGGAAAAAAAAAAATATGACGGAGGAGATATATATTCCTGTATTTGTAATAGAAAAGCAGTGAAGTTGTCACGTTGTGTAAATGGTAAATAAAAACAGAATACAATGATTTGCGAATCCTTTTCAACTTTTATTCAATTGAATAGACTGCAAAGACAAGATATTTAACGTTCTAAAAGGAAACAAAGGTATTTTTTGGCAAATATCTCATTTGGAAATTGATGTCTGCAACATGTTTTTAAAAAAAAGCTGGCACACGTGGCAAAAAAGACGGAGAAAGTTGAGGAATACTCGTCAAACACTTATTTGGATCATCCCACAGGTGAACAGGCTAATTGGGAACAGGTGTGTGCCCTGATTGGGTATTAAAAGCAGCTTGCATGAAATGCTCAGTCATTCACAAACAAGGATGAGGCGAGGGTCACCACTTTGTCAACAAATGCGGAAGAAAATTGTCAAATAGTTGAAGAACAACATTTTTCAACCAGCTATTGCAAGGAATTTAGGGATTTCACCATCTACGGTTCATAAAATCATCAAAAGGTTCAGAGAATCTGGAGAAATCACTCCAAGTAAGCGATGATATTACGGACATTCCATCCCTCAGGCGGTACTGCATCAAAAAGCGATATCAGTGTGTGAAGGATATCACCACATGGGCTCAGGAACACTTCAGAAAACTACTGCCAGTAACTACAGTTTGTCGCTACATCTGTAAGTGCAAGTTAAAAGCCTACTATGCAAAGCCCATGCCATTTATCAACAACACCCAGAAACGCCGCCGGATCTAAGATGGACTGATGCAAAGTGGAAAAGTGTTCCGTGGTTTGACGAGTCCATATTTCAAACTGTTTTTGGAAACTGCGAACGTTGTGTCCTCCGGACCAAAGAGGAAAAGAACCATCCGGATTGTTCTAGGCGAAAAGTGTAAAAGCCAGCATCTGTGATGGTATGGGGGTGTATTAGAGCCCAAGGCTTGGGTAACTTACACATCTGTGAAGGCACTATTAATGTTTGATAGTCCATATAGGTTTTGGAGCAACATATGTCGCCATCCAAGCAATGTTATCATGGACG
The DNA here is from genome assembly GCF_033978795.1 of Nerophis ophidion. Classification (NCBI taxonomy): domain Eukaryota; kingdom Metazoa; phylum Chordata; class Actinopteri; order Syngnathiformes; family Syngnathidae; genus Nerophis; species Nerophis ophidion. The sequence continues at coordinate 19,541,814 of NC_084633.1, read as the reverse complement.
CCCCTGCTTATTTCAGCAAGACAATGCCAAGCCACGTGTTACAATAGCGTGGCTTCACAGTAAAAGAGTGCGGGTACTATACTGGCCTGTCCGTAGTCCAGACCGGTCTCCCACTGAAAATGTGTGGCACATTATGAAGCCTAAAATACCACAAGGGGTCCGTCCATAGCAGGGGTCGGCAACCCAAAATGTTGAAAGAGCCATATTGGACCAAAAATACAAAAACAAATCTGTCTGGAGCCGCAAAAAATTAGAGTGTGTCATGAGATATAAATTGAATTATGAGGACTTAAAAGAAACTAGACAAGCTGAAATATAGCTACAAATGAGGCATAATGATGCAATGTGTACATACAGCTAGCCTAAATAGCATGTTAGCATCGATTAGCTTGCAGTCATGCAGTGACCAAATATGTCTGATTAGCACTCCACACAAGTCAATAACATCAACAAAACTCACCTTTGTGCATTCCTGCACAACGTTATAAATTTGGTGGACAAAATGAGACAGAAAAAGAAGTGGGATAAAACACGTCTTAGAAAGTCGGAGAAAGTTGTACATGTAAACAAACTACGGTGAGTTCAAGGACCGCCAAAATTACTAGGACGAAACGTCCTAGTTAAGTTAGTTAGGTTAGTTTAGGTTATTAGTTTAGGTTAGTTAGGTTAGTTAGGTCAGGTTAGGTTAGTTAGGCTAGCTAAGTCAGTTAGGACAAAACGTCCTAGTTATGCATGTAAACAAACTATGGTGAGTTCAAGGACCGCCAAAATTATTAGGACAAAACGTCCTACAAAGTCGGAGAAAGTTATGCATGTAAACAAACTATGGTGAGTTCAAGGACCGCCAAAATTAGTAGGCCAAAACGTCCTAGTTAAGTTAGTTAGGTTAGGTTAGTTTAGGTTATTAGTTTAGGTATTAGTTTGGGTATTTGTTTAGGTTAGTTAGGTTAGGTTAGGTTTGTTAGGCTAGTTAAGTCAGTTAGGACAAAACGTCCTAGTTATGCATGTAAACAAACTATGGTGAGTTCGAGGACCGCCAAAATTAGTAGGAGAAAACGTCCTACAAAGTCGGAGAAAGTTATGCATGTAAACAAACTATGGTGAGTTCAAGGACCGGCAAAATTAGTAGGACAAAACGTCCTAGTTAAGTTAGTTAGGTTAGTTAGGTTAGGTTAGTTTAGGTTATTAGTTTAGGTATTAGTTTAGGTTAGTTAGGTTAGGTTTGTTAGGCTAGTTAAGTTAGTTAGGACAAAACGTCCTAGTTTTGCATGTAAACAAACTATGGTGAGTTCAAGGACCGCCAAAATTATTAGGACAAAACGTCCTACAAAGTCGGAGAAAGTTATGCATGTAAACAAACTATGGTGAGTTCAAGGACCGCCAACATTAGTAGGACAAAACGTCCTAGTTAAGTTAGTTAGGTTAGTTAGGTTAGTTTAGGTTACTAGTTTAGGTATTAGTTTAGGTTAGGTTTGTTAGGCTAGTTAAGTCAGTTAGGACAAAACGTCCTAGTTATGCATGTAAACAAACTATGGTGAGTTCGAGGACGGCCAAAATTAGTAGGACAAAACGTCCTACAAAGTCGGAGAAAGTTATGCATGTAAACAAACTATGGTGAGTTCAAGGACCGCCAAAATTAGTAGGACAAAACGTCCTAGTTAAGTTAGTTAGGTTAGTTAGGTTAGGTTAGTTTAGGTTATTAGTTTAGGTATTAGTTTAGGTTAGTTAAGTTGGATTAGGTTTGTTAGGCTAGTTAAGTTAGTTAGGACAAAACGTCCTAGTTTTGCATGTAAACAAACTATGGTGAGTTCAAGGACCGCCAAAATTATTAGGACAAAACGTCCTACAAAGTCGGAGAAAGTTATGCATGTAAACAAACTACGGTGAGTTCAAGGACCGCCAAAATTAGTAGGACAAAACGTCCTAGTTAAGTTAGTTAGGTTAGTTTAGGTTATTAGTTTAGGTATTAGTTTAGGTATTAGTTTAGGTATTAGTTTAGGTTAGTTAGGTTAGGTTTGTTAGGCTAGTTAAGTCAGTTAGGACAAAACGTCCTAGTTATGCATGTAAACAAACTACGGTGAGTTCAAGGACCGCCAAAATTAGTAGGACAAAACGTCTTAGTTAAGTTAGTTAGGTTAGTTAGGTTAGGTTAGGTTATTAGTTTAGGTTAGTTAGGTTAGGTTAGGTTTGTTAGGCTAGTTAAGTCAGTTAGGACAAAACGTCCTAGTTATGCATGTAAACAAATTATGGTGAGTTCAAGGACCGCCAAAATTAGTAGGACAAAACGTCCTACAAAGTCGGAGAAAGTTATGCATGTAAACAAACTACGGTGAGTTCAAAGACCGCCAAAATTAGTAGGACAAAACGTCCTAGTTAAGTTAGTTAGGTTAGGTTAGTTTAGGTTATTAGTTTAGGTATTAGTTTAGGTTAGTTAGGTTAGGTTAGTTTGGCTAGTTAAGTTAGTTAGGACAAAACGTCCTAGTTATGCCTGTAAACAAACTATGGTGAGTTCGAGGACCGCCAAAATTAGTAGGACAAAACGTCCTACAAAGTCGGAGAAAGTTATGCATGTAAACAAACGATGGTGAGTTCAAGGACCGCCAAAATTAGTAGGACAAAACGTCCTAGTTAAGTTAGTTAGGTTAGTTTAGGTTATTAGTTTAGGTATTAGTTTAGGTTAGTTAGGTTAGGTTGGGTTTGTTAGGCTAGTTAAGTTAGTTAGGACAAAACGTCCTAGTTTTGCATGTAAACAAACTATGGTGAGTTCAAGGACCGCCAAAATTAGTAGGACAAAACGTCCTACAAAGTCGGAGAAAGTTATGCATGTAAACAAACTATGGTGAGTTCAAGGACCACCAAAATTAGTAGGACAAATGTCCTAGTTAAGTTAGTTAGGTCAGTTAGGTTAGGTTAGTTTAGGTTATTAGTTTAGGTATTAGTTTAGGTTAGTTAGGTTAGGTTAGGTTTGTTAGGCTAGTTAAGTTAGTTAGGACAAAACGTCCTAGTTATGCATGTAAACAAACTAGGGTGAGTTCAAGGACCGCCAAAATTAGTAGGACAAAACGTCCTAGTTAAGTTAGTTAGGTTAGTTAGGTTAGGTTAGTTTAGGTCATTAGTTTAGGTATTAGTTTAGGTATTAGTTTAGGTTAGTTAGGTTAGGTTAGGTTTGTTAGGCTAGTTAAGTCAGTTAGGACAAAACGTCTTAGTTATGCATGTAAACAAACTATGGTGAGTTCAAGGACCGCCAAAATTAGTAGGACAAAACGTCCTACAAAGTCGGAGAAAGTTATGCATGTAAACAAACTACGGTGAGTTCAAGGACCGCCAAAATTAGTAGGACAAAACGTCCTAGTTAAGTTAGTTAGGTTAGTTAGGTTAGGTTAGTTTAGGTTATTAGTTTAGGTATTAGTTTAGGTTAGTTAGGTTAGGTTAGGTTAGTTAGAACAAAACGTCCTAGTTATGCATGTAAACAAACTATGGTGAGTTCGAGGACCCCCAAAATTATTAGGACAAAACGTCATACAAAGTCGGAGAAAGTTATGCATGTAAACAAACTATGGTGAGTTCAAGGACCGCCAAAATTTGTGGGACAGAACGGCGCTCGCCAAATACTCGAATCAGTGAAGCATGTTTAATATAAACATTATGCTTTATAGCAATCAGGGAGGTTTGTGTCATGTTTGTCCTCCTATAGAAACCAAATTAAAAAACAAAAAATATGGGTTTTTCCCCTCATCATTTCCATTTTTCATATATTTTTGAAAAAGCTCCAGAGAGCCATTAGGGCGGCGCTAAAGAGCCGCATGCCGCTCCGGAGCCGCGGGTTGCCGACCCCTGGTCTATGGTGAGTACAACGCACACAAAACCATGACAACAATGCAAATGACGTCGTACATCGGCATCTCTTTTTTTTTTTTTTTTTTTTTACGTAAGAACCCTCCAGTTTCAGACTCCTTAAAGACTAAGCCTCGTGGGAGCAGCAGCAGAGTTGACGAAACCTAGCCCTACAGAGGACGCCCTTGTGCAGAAGCTGCAACCAGCACCGTCATGTTGGTCCGCGGCGACAAAGGAGCACCTGTGTGTGTGTGAGTGTGTGTGTGTGTGTGTGCATCACAACATGTAGTATAGGATTACCTACGTTTACAGCAAAGAAATGAGAAATAGTACTCCTCTTTTCAAGTATTTGGTGCCAATTCACTGTACAACATGCGACTTGCATGATGTCATACAGCATGCTACTATACTGTAATAAAAACAAAAATTATATATATGTATAGGTGTGGGAAAAACCACAAGACTACTTCATCTCTACAGAACTGTTTCATGAGGGGTTCCCTCAATCATCAGGAGATTTTAATGGAAGCATTCACATACCATGGTTTATATAGAGCACAGAGTGGGTGGGTACAGGCAGGCGTAGGGGTGTGGTGATTGGCTCATGTGTTACCTAGGAGGTGTTTCCGCCTGTGGCGGCATGTTGAAATGATTTCACTGCGCTTGTTGAGGGATGCCAGATCTGGATGATATATAATGAACGACTCTGAAACCAATAAGGAATGTAACTGTCGCAAGAAACCTGATTGCCCTCTCAACGGAGGGTGCTTACAGACATCGGTCGTTTACCAAGCAAAGGTAACACGCGAGGACATTAACACATCCAACACGTACGTAGGATTAACCGAAGGAGCGTTTAAAACCAGATGGAACAATCACAAGGGCTTCTTTAGAAACCAGACCTTGCGGAATACTACAGAACTCAGCAAGCACATTTGGAACCTCTAAGACAATAATGTTGAATATTCAATAACATGGCAAATTCTTGCATCCAGCACACCTTACAACAGTGGTAATAAAACATGCAACCTATGCTTAAAAGAGAAACTGTTTATTATATATCCTCCAGATCTGTCATCCCTCAACAAGCGCAGTGAAATCATTTCAACATGCCGTCACAGACGGAAACACCTCCTAGGTAACACATGAGCCAATCACCACACCCTACGCCTGCCTGTACCCACCCACTCTGTGCCCTATATAAACCATTGTATGTGAATGCTTCCAGCACCAAATGTGTGTGTATATATATATATATATATATATATATATATATATATATATATATAGGTGTGGGAAAAACCACAAGACTACTTCATCTCTACAGAACTGTTTCATGAGGGGTTCCCTCAATCATCAGGAGATTTTAATGGAAGCATTCACATACAATGGTTTATATAGGGCACAGAGTGGGTGGGTACAGGCAGGCGTAGGGTGTGGTGATTGGCTCATGTGTTACCTAGGAGGTGTTTCCGCCTGTGGCGGCATGTTGAAATGATTTCACTGCGGTTGTTGAGGGATGCCAGATCTGGATGATATATAATGAACGACTCTGAAACCAATAAGGAATGTAACTGTCGCAAGAAACCTGATTGCCCTCTCAACGGAGGGTGCTTACAGACATCGGTCGTTTACCAAGCAAAGGTAACACGCGAGGACATTAACACATCCGACACGTACGTAGGATTAACCGAACGAGCGTTTAAAACCAGATGGAAAAATCACAAGGCCTCCTTTAGAAACCAGACCTTGCGGAATACTACAGAACTCAGCAGGCACATTTGGAACCTCAAAGACAATAATGTTGAATATTCAATAACATGGCAAATTCTTGCATCCAGCACACCTTACAACAGTGGTAATAAAAGATGCAACCTATGCTTGAAAGAGAAACTGTTTATTATATATCATCCAGATCTGTCATCCCTCAACAAGCACAGTGAAATCATTTCAACATGCCGCCACAGGCGGAAACACCTCCTAGGTAACACATGAGCCAATCACCACACCCTACGCCTGCCTGTACCCACCCACTCTGTGCCCTATATAAACCATTGTATGTGAATGCTTCCATTAAAATCTCCTGATGATTGAGGGAACCCCTCATGAAACACTTCTGTAGAGACGAAGTAGTCTTGTGATTTGGCCCACACCTACATATTGCGCTCTACCACGGTATCGAGCACTATTCTCTGGATAATCTAATCAATACATATATATATATGAATTGCCGCCGGGGCGCTAATTAATTTAAAGCCTCTTCTCACTCCGGCGCTTACCAAAGGCATGCGGTAAAAGTAAGCATGCGCAAATTATTTTAAAACCTCTTCTCACTCCGGCGCTTACCAAAGGCATGCGGTAAATTTAGGCCTGCGCTTGTAAATTTGAGTGTGATGTACCATCATGAAAAGCACATTTAATAAAAAAAACAAAACATTAATGTACGGGAGCCTGTAAAGGACTGTATGTTACCTTGAGGGGGATGCTCGAACTATTCACTATTTACCCAATAAATCTAGTCCAAGAGAGTGAGAGGAGACGGCTTATATAGTTAAACAATTTACTTTATACACCACATAAACATACAACAACCAGACAATAATAAACACACATTAATTACACTCGTCCCCACTCACACGCTACCTCCCCAACTCGCGCTGTCCACTTCCTTCGCAGCAATGTAGCCACGATAGCACACAACTAAACTCTTAAGATCTTTAAGGTTTTACTACTTACGTATAAAATACTACAAGGTTAGCTCCAGCCTATCTTGCCGATTGTATTGTACCATATGTCCCGGCAAGAAATCTGTGTTCAAAAGACTCCAGCTTATTAGTGATTCCTAGAGCCCAAATAAAGTCTGCGGGCTATAGAGCGTTTTATATTGGGGCTCCAGTACTCTGGAATGCCCTCCCGGTAACAGTTCGAGATGCTACCTCAGTAGAAGCATTTAAGTCTCACCTTAAAACTCATCTGTATACTCTAGCCTTTAAATAGACTTCCTTTTTAGACCAGTTGATCTGCCGCTTCTTTTCTTTTTCTCCTCTGTCCCCCCTCCCTTTTGTAGGGGGTCCGGTCCGATGACCATGGATGAAGTCGAGACCCAGGATGGACCGCTCGCCTGTGTATCGGTTGGGGACATCTCTACGCTGCTGATCCGCCTCCGCTTGAGATGGTTTCCTGTGGACGGGACTCACGCTGCTGTCTTGGATCCGCTTTGAACTGAACTCTCGCGGCTGTGTTGGAGCCACTATGGATTGAACTTTCACAGTATCATGTTAGACCCGCTCCACATCCATTGCTTTTGGTCCCTTAGAGGGGGGGGGGGGGGGGGGGGGGTGGGGGTTGCCCACATCTGAGGTCCTCTCCAAGGTTTCTCATAGTCAGCATTGTCACTGGCGTCCCACTGGATGTGAATTCTCCCTGCCCACTGGGTGTGAGTTTTCCTTGCCCTTTTGTGGGTTCTTCCGAGGATGTTGTAGTCGTAATGATTTGTGCAGTCCTTTGAGACATTTGTGATTTGGGGCTATATAAATAAACATTGATTGATTGATTGATTGATAATGTTCCACACTCCCTCTCCAAATAGTAAACAGTCACAGGGGAGAGGGTCTCTTTCACAAACTTAACTAA
>NC_084633.1:19399347-19529347 GCF_033978795.1 Nerophis ophidion | reverse complement strand
TTTTGTCCACCAAACCTTTCATACTGTGTGTGATATCTCAAATGTCAGCTTTGTTGGTGTTATTGAATTGTGTGGAATGCTTATCAAGCATATTTGGTCACTGATGCTAACATGCTATCGAGGCTAGCTGAATGTACATATTACATCACTACGCCTCATTTGTAGGTACGTTTGAGATGATATAATATCCTTTACTTTTATCTTCTTTGTATGTAATTTAGTTTTGCATGTCTCATGAAACATTATCTGTATGTAATGTTGGGTGCGTTTCAGATAGTTGTTTGTGTGCCATGTTGTTCCAGACCACAGCAAACATGACCAGTCATTTTCAGGAGTTATCTCACCCTGATTTATTAATGGTTTCTAATGTTGTAAAAATGTGTGGAATAAATATATAACATTTCAACATTTCTGTCAATGGAGATTTGCTTCAGCCTGCGACACAAAGTCATTTTGATAGTAGGCTATTATAGCTAATATAGACACTTACGTCATGTGTTGTCTTACAGTATACACGGCTTTTCATTTTTTGCGGCTCCAGACAGATTTGTTTTTTATATTTTTGTATCATATGTGGCTCTTTCAGCGTTTTGGGTTACCGACCCCTGGTATAGCTAATAATAAGTTTTAATTGCTCATTTCAAGATCACGTTTAAGTTTTTAAAATGTAAATATAATGTCTCTCTTTCAAAGAATCTTACCAAGTCAGTTTTGACGTGTTCCATTGGCAGATTTTTTTTGCATTTTAAAAGCAAAATTAGCATGTATTACTTTTTTTAGAAACACTTTTTAAGAGGGACATATCTTCTAGTGCAGTGTTTTTTAACCTTTTTTAAGGCATTTTTGTCATGAAAAAAATCTGGATGCACACCAGTAGCAGAAAACGTTAAAAAGTGTACTTTGTGTTAGCAAGCAAGGCTATCTACGTTGTTGCTATCCTTCTATGTTCTTTGTACTTTGTGGACGCCGTAAGTTTTTGCTGTCGTCCAGCATTCTGTCTCTGTTTACTTTGTAGCCAGTTCAGTTTGAGTTTCGTTTTACGTAGCCTTTTTCTTTCCCTTTTGTTCGTTTTGAGTTTAAGCATTACATACCTTTTTTTACCTGCACCCTGCCTCCCACTGTGTTCTGTGTATCGGGATTTAATTAAATTCTAAGTTAATGATTATTTGCACTCAAAAAAAAAGACCTTTCTCAGTTCTAGCATTAAATATCTTGTCTTTGCAGTCTATTCAATTGAATATAAGTAGATAAGTAGATTTACAGCAGGGGTCAGCAACCTTTTTGAAACCAAGGGTACTGATTCATGCGAAGGGCTACCAGTTTGATACACACTTTAAAAAATGGCCAGAAATAGCCAATTTGCTCAATTTACCTTAAACTATATGTTATTTTTAATAATTAATGATATCGTTTTGCGTAGCCTTTTTCTTTCCCTTTTGTTCGTTTGGAGTTTAAGCATTACATACCTTTTTTTACCTGCACCCTGCCTCCCGCTGTGTTCTGTGTATCGGGATTTAATTAAATTCTAAGTTAATGATTATTTGCACACAAAAAAAAAGACCTTTCTCAGTTCTAGCATTAAATATCTTGTTCTTTGCAGTCTATTCAATTGAATATAAGTAGAAAATGATTAGCAAATTCTTGTATTGTGTTTTTATTTACCATTTACACAACGTGACAACTTCACTGGTTTTGGGTTTGGTATTTACCTGCACATTTGAGAGCTAGAAGCGACTGGTATCGATTGCCAGGGTGAACGTGCACGAACGAGTGGCAAACTCAACAATCTGCCACATGTATCGTCTCATATTCAGCGGAGGAAAGCGGGATTTACAGCAGGGGTCAGCAACCTTTTTGAAAGCAAGGGTACTGATTCATGCGAAGGGCTACCAGTTTGATACACACTTCAATAAATGGCCAGAAATAGCCAATTTGCTCAATTTACCTTAAACTCTGTTATTTTTAATAATTAATGATATCGTTTTGCGTAGCCTTTTTCTTTCCCTTTTGTTCGTTTTGAGTTTAAGCATTACATACCTTTTTTTACCTGCACCCTGCCTCCCACTGCGGTCTGCATATCGGGATTGATTGAGACTTTTATTAGTAGATTGCACAGTACAGTACATATTCCGTACAATTGACCTCTAAATGTTAACACCTGAGTCATTTTTTCAACTTGTTAAGTCGGGGTCCACGTTCACAACAAACCCTCCCTGTCTCACCCGACACATTTCAACTTTTACAAAGCAATGCTGCCACCTTCTGACATGGAGTGTTACGGAGTGTTACTAAGCAACGGCACATTATTGGCAGATTATAATTATTGATTTGCAAAAAATATTTTGGGCATAAGTTAGGTGAAGTTGCATAGTTTCCCCCGGCCACACCAGACAATATCTCATGCGGCACAGTGGTTGAAAAACACTTTTCTAGTGTACATAAGGGTGTCCAAACATTGTGTCAAAAATTTGGCTGGGGAATGAAAGCCAACTGCATGTAGAGTAAGTATATATATATATATGACAGTCTGGTGTGGATGAACTTGACTGGCCTGCACAGAGTCCTGACCTGAACCCGATACAACACCTTTGGGGTGAATTATAACAGAGACTGAGAGCTTCCCGACCTCACCAATGCACTTTTGGAAGAATGGTGAAAAAAATGTTGGCAATATGGTGTATTTGAAAAAGTATTTTTCCCAAATAGTTGCAGATGCTTTATAGTGTTCTTGGCTTTCTGATCCCTCCACAATAAAAGACGTAGGGAGAAAAGGCGGTCTTAATTAATGATATTTATCTTTGTGGAAACACTGATCATCTTAATGATTTCTCACAATAAATATATATTTTTAATGACATGTTTTAAATAGGTTAAAATCCAATCTGCACTTTGTTTTTTTTTGTAGAGAATAAATGATGAAAACAATTCCTAATTGAACGATTTAAAGGAGAGAACACGAAAAAAATGACAAATACATTTTTAAATGTATATATTACCACTTTATATGGAATTTAAATAAATTGTGTATATATAAATATATATATATATATATAAGTGTACAAATGTATATGTTTGATTTAAATGTTAAACTGTGTATATGAGACGTGTGCTACATATATGTTGCTTATATATTGTTTAAAAAAAAAGCAATATAAGTGAAGCATGTTTTAGATTTTATACATTTTGAACCTTGTTCTTGTTGTGATGGGGTAGGTTTGTATGACCAACACGCCGGATTGTAGTCAGCTGGAGGCGTGTCTTAATGAAATTAAACGATGGATGTCCGCTAACTTTTTGCAACTCAACGCCAAAAAAACGGAAATGCTGATTATCGGTCCTGCTAGACACCGACCTCTACTTAATAATACAACTCTAACATTTGACAACCAAACAATTAAACAAGGCGACACGGTAAAGAATCTGGGTATTATCTTCGACCCAACTCTCTCCTTTGAGTCACACATTAAAAGCGTTACTAAAACGGCCGTCTCTCATCTCCGTAATATCGCTAAAATTCGCTCCATTCTGTCCACTAAAGACGCTGAGATCATTATCCATGCGTTTGTTACGTCTCGCCTCGATTACTGTAACGTATTATTTTCGGGTCTCCCCATGTCTAGCATTAAAAGATTACAGTTGGTACAAAATGCGGCTGCTAGACTTTTGACAAGAACAAGAAAGTTTGATCACATTACGCCTGTACTGTATATACCTTTATATACATATATACATACATATATACCTATACTGTATATACCTTTATATACATATATACATACATATATACCTATACTGTATATACCTTTATATACATATATACATACATATATACCTATACTGTATATACCTTTATATACATATATACATACATATATACCTATACTGGCTCACCTGCACTGGCTTCCTGTGCACTTAAGATGTGACTTTAAGGTTTTACTACTTACGTATAAAATACTACACGGTCTAGCTCCATCCTATCTTGCCGATTGTATTGTACCATATGTCCCGGCAAGAAATCTGCCTTCAAAAGACTCCGGCTTATTAGTGATTCCCAAAGCCCAAAAAAAGTCTGCGGGCTATAGAGCGTTTTCCGTTCGGGCTCCAGTACTCTGGAATGCCCTCCCGGTAACAGTTCGAGATGCCACCTCAGTAGAAGCATTTAAGTCTCACCTTAAAACTCATCTGTATACTCTAGCCTTTAAATAGACTCCCTTTTTAGACCAGTTGATCTGCCGTTTCTTTTCTTTTTCTTCTATGTCCCACTCTCCCGTGTGGAGGGGGTCCGGTCCGATCCGGTGGCCATGTACTGCTCGCCTGTGTATCGGCTGGGGACATCTCTGCGCTGCTGGTCCGCCTACGCTTGGGATGGTTTCCTGCTGGCTCCGCTGTGAACGGGACTCTCGCTGCTGTGTCTTGGATCCTCTTTGGACTGGACTCTCGCGACTGTGTTGGATCCATTGTGGATTGAACTTTCACAGTATCATGTTAGACCCGCTCGACATCCATTGCTTTCCTCCTCTCCAAGGTTCTCATAGTCATCATTGTCACCGACGTCCCACTGGGTGTGAGTTTTCCTTGCCCTTATGTGGGCCTACCGAGGATGTCGTGGTGGTTTGTGCAGCCCTTTGAGACACTAGTGATTTAGGGCTATATAAGTAAACATTGATTGATTGATTGATTGATATATTGTTTAAAAAAAAAGCAATATAAGTGAAGCATGTTTTAGATTTTATATATTTTGAACCTTGTTCTTGTTGTGATGGGGTAGGTTTATATAAGCCTTGCTTCAACCTACACCCTTTCGGCTCAATCATTACTCAAATGAGTGTTTTTTTTTATTTTTTTTGTAGTTGTTGTTGTTCTTTGTTTTATGTGAAGATTGCCGAAATAAATAAAATAAAATACAATAAAAAAAACATAGTTTATCTTCAATTTGAAGTCTTTAAAATTCAAAATTCAACCGAAAAGAAATGAAGAGAAAAACTAACTAACCCCTGATTTACAGTTCGACGCGCTTGCAGAGTTGGCGTTTAAACGCTCCGGATGCAAAAAGGCATCATGTAAAAACCGGTGAGCCGGTGTTCGGCGACAACATAAGCGGCGGGAAGCTTATTGTTCTAAACATCTCCCGATCTGCCGCTTCCTGACATCTGATCACAGATGACCCGTCAATACCCTCGGCAAAGCTGCACGCAATTCGTGCTCGGTATTCTTTTGCAAAGCTGGTGGAGAAAATAGTCCCCGCGCGGGATTTCCTTGGTGCTATTGAAAGCCCTTAATCCTCCGTGGATGGATATGTAAATATGACCAAGAGTGGATGTGCATTGCCGGAACACTCTTGTTTGTTGAGGATGAACCAACATTTTTTTTTGTGAGGGAGAGATGCTGGAAACCGCTTCTGTCATTCAAAGATATAAAAAAAAAAACCCTCTGATGTCTTTAGTTAATGCATGCAAACAACATGCACATCAGGCCTAAATATGTCTCAACTCACCAGGAGTCCCTTACGGTACAATCTGGAATAAATGGGGTCTATTTTCAGATCATAGGAGCAGACTAAACGCACTTTAAACATATGAAATAACAAGTTTGTGGAAAAATTATAAGTGCTCCCCCTCTGGCCAACATATGAGATAACAAGTGTGTGTAACAATTTGAAGTGCTCCCGCACTGGTTAACATATGAAATGACAAAGTGTGTGTGAAAATGTGAACTGCTCCCCCTTCTGGCCAACATATGAAATAACAAGTGTGTGTAAAAATGTGAAGTGCTCCCCCCTTTGGTCAACATATGAAATAACAAGTGTGTGTAAAAATGTGAAGTGCTCCCCCCTTTGGTCAACATATGAAATAACAAGTGTGTGTAAAACTGTGAATTGCGAATCATCTGGCCAGCATATGAAATAACAAGTGTGCGTAAAAATGCGTACTGTTCCCCCGTTGGTCAACATATGAAATAACAAGTGTGTGTAAAAACGTGAAGTGCTCCCCCTCTGGTCAACATATGAAATAACAAGTGTGTGTGTAGCTATGTGAAGTGCTCCCCCGCTGGCCAACATATGAAGTAACAAGTGTGTGTATAAATTTGAATTGCTCCCCCTCTGGTCAACATATGAAATAACAAGTGTGTCTGTGTGTGTGTGTGTGTGTGTATAAACATTTGAAGTGCTCCCCCTCTGGTCAACATATGAAATAACAAGTGTGTCTGTGTGTGTGTGTATAAACATTTGAAGTGCTCCCCCTCTGGTCAACATATGAAATAACAAGTGTGTGTGTGTGTGTGTGTGTCTGTGTGTGTGTCTGTGTGTAAAAATTTGAAGTGCTCCCCCTCTGGTCAACATATGAAATAACAAGTGTGTGTAAAACTGTGAATTGCGAATCATCTGGCCAACATATGAAAGAAGAAGTGTGCGTAAAAATGTGTAGTGTTACCCCGTTGGTCAACATATGAAATAACAAGTGTGTGTAAAAATGTGAAGTGCTCCCCCTCTGGTCAACATATGAAATAACAAGTGTGTGTAAACATGTGAAGTGCTCCCCCGCTGGCCAACATATGAAGTAACACGTGTGTGTAAAAATGTGAAGAGGTTCCCCTCCGGCCAACATATGAAATAACAAGTGTGTGTGTGTGTGTGCGTGTGTGTGTGAGAGTGTGTGTGTGTAAAAATTCTAAGTGCTCCCCCTCAGGTCAACATATGAAATAACAAGTGTGTGTAAAACTGTAAATTGCGAATCATCTGGCCAACATATGAAATAAGAAGTGTGCGTAAAAATGTGTAGTGTTCCCCCGTTGGTCAACATATGAAATAAGTGTGTGTAAACATGTGAAGTGCTCCGCCGCTGGCCAACATATGAAGTAACAAGTGTGTGTATAAATGTGAAGTGTTCCCCTCTGGTCAACATATGAAATAACAAATGTGTGTGTGTGTGTGTGTGTAAAAATTTGAAGTGCTCCCCCTCTGGTCAACATATGAAATAACAAGTGTGTGTAAAACTGTGAATTGCGAATCATCTGGCCAACATATGAAATAAGAAGTGTGCGTAAAAATGTGTAGTGTTCCCCCGTTGGTCAACATATGAAATAAGTGTGTAAAAATGTGAACTGCACCCCCTCTGGTCAACATATGAATTTACAAGTGTTTGTATAAATGTGACGTGCGCCCCTTTGGTCAACATATGAAATAACAAGTGTGTGTAAACATGTAAAGTGCTCCCCAGCTGGCCAACATATGAAGTAACAAGTGTGTGTATAAATGTGAAGTGTTCCCCTCTGGTCAACATATGAAATAACAAGTGTGTGTAAAACTGTAAATTGCGAATCATCTGGCCAACATATGAAATAAGAAGTGTGCGTAAAAATGTGTAGTGTTCCCCCGTTGGTCAACATATGAAATAAGTGTGTGTAAACATGTGAAAAACTCCCCCGCTGGCCAACATATGAAGTAACAAGTGTGTGTATAAATGTGAAGTGTTCCCCTCAGGTCAACATATGAAATAACAAATGTGTGTGTGTGTGTGTGTGTAAAAATTTGAAGGGCTCCCCCTCTGGTCAACATATGAAATAACAAGTGTGTGTAAAACTGTGAATTGCGAATCATCTGGCCAACATATGAAATAAGAAGTGTGCGTAAAAATGTGTAGTGTTCCCCCGTTGGTCATCATATGAAATAAGTGTGTAAAAATGTGAACTGCACCCCCTCTGGTCAACATATGAATTTACAAGTGTTTGTATAAATGTGACGTGCGCCCCTTTGGTCAACATATGAAATAACAAGTGTGTGTAAACATGTAAAGTGCTCCCCCGCTGGCCAACATATGAAGTAACAAGTGGGTGTATAAATGTGAAGTGTTCCCCCTCTGGCCAACATATGAAATAACAAGTGTGTGTAAAAAAGTGAAGTGTTCCCCCTCTGGTCAGCATATGAAATAACACGTGTGTGTGTGTGTGTAAAAATTTGAAGTGCTAACTCTCTGGTCAACATATGAAATAACAAGTGTGTGTAAAACTGTGAATTGCGAATCATCTGGCCAACATATGAAATATGAAGTGTGCGTAAAAATGTGTAGTGTTCCCCCGTTGGTCAACATATGAAATAACAAGTGTGTGTAAAAAAGTGAAGTGTTCCCCCTCTGGTCAGCATATGAAATAACAAGTGTGTGTAAAAATTTGAAGTGCTAACTCTCTGGTCAACATATGAAATAACAAAGTGTGTGTAAAAATGTGAAGTGCTCCCCCTCTGGTCAAAATATGAAATAACAAGTGTGTGCAAAAATGTGACGTTCTCCTCCTATGGCCAACATATGAAATAACGTGTGTGTGTGTGTGTGTGTGTGTGTGTGTGTGTGTGTGTGTAAAGGCCGGCCCAATTACTCGTCCGTCAGAAAGCGCTCCCCTAGTTTATTCCCATGTTTACCTCCAGCTTAGATTGAAAGCAGGAATTAGTTTTTTTAGGACGACGGGAAAAAAAACATAAAATGTTAGCTGTTGTCATTAACAATGATGGTTGAATCTAAATCCGGTGAAAGTACTGCAATGATGTCATGAAATTCCTTTGTCCAAGTATTTAACGTCTGCACTAATCCTTCTCGGGGTTGTCCATCACTATTTCATTTTTTTTGGTCAAATATTTTTCTTTTCGAGATGGAAGTTTTTAGCTTACACATTTTACCCCTAAATCCCAATTGTTCATTTTATTTTTATTTTTTGGGGTAATCCCGTTTAGTCCACTTGTGTGTGTCAAACGCTCCTGAAGGAGGGTAGTTAGAGAGCAGCAGGGTTTTGCAGACCCTAAGCCTGATCCCCGACAAGGACTCTAAGCCATCTGGCCAGATGAGAGCATCTCTCTCTCTTTCTCTTTTCCTTTTCTCCCTCCTTCTGACTCTTGATGGCGACTCAAGCCTGTGCTTACATTTTTTTCTGTGTCGTGTGAAGGCCTGCCAGGGAAGCTCTGGTGCTCGCAGATAGTGACCTCGCTCGCAGGCCCGCCCGCTGGTCGCCTCTCGTCGCCAAATGCAAGACCGCCTTTTCTCCCTACGTCTTTTATTGTGGAGGGATCAGAAAGCCAAGAACACTATAAAGCATCTGCAACTATTTGGGAAAAATACTTGTTCAAATACACTATATTGCCAACATTTTTTCACCATTCTTCCAAAAGTGCATTGGTGAGGTCGGGAAGCTCTCAGTCTCTTTTATAATTCATCCCAAAGGTGTTGTATCGGGTTCAGGTCAGGACTCTGTGCAGGCCAGTCAAGTTCATCCACACCAGACTGTCATATATATATATATATATACTTACTCTACATGCAGTTGGCTTTCAGGCCCCAACCAAATTTTTGACACAATGTTTGGACACCCTTATGTACACTAGAACAGTGTTTTTCAACCACTGTGCCGCATGAGATATTGTCTGGTGTGGCCGGGGGAAATTATGCAACTTCACCTGACTTATGCCAAAAGTATTTTTTGCAAATCAATAATTATAATCAGCCAATAATGTGCCGTTGCTTAGTGTCTGTGCCGTGTAAAACTCGGCAGGGTAACCCCGTAACACTCCATGTCAGAAGGTGGCAGCATTGCTTTGTAAAAGTCGAAATGTGTCGGGTGAGACAGGGAGGGTTTGTTGTGAACGTGGACCCCGACTTAACAAGTTGAAAAAATGACTCAGGTGTTAACATTTAGTGGTCAATTGTACGGAATATGTACTGTACTGTGCAATCTACTAATAAAAGCCTCAATCAATCCCGATATGCAGACCGCAGTGGGAGGCAGGGTGCAGGTAAAAAAAGGTATGTAATGCTTAAACCCAAAACAAACAAAAGGGAAAGAAAAAGGCTACGCAAAACGATATCATTAATTATTAAAAATAACATATAGTTTAAGGTCAATTGAGCAAATTGGCTATTTCTGGCAATTTTTTAAAGTGTGTATCAAACTGGTAGCCCTTCGCATTAATCAGTACCCTTGGTTTCAAAAAGGTTGCTGACCCCTGCTGTAAATCTACTTATCTACTTATATTCAATTGACTAGACTGCAAAGACAAGATATTTAATGCTAGAACTGAGAAAGGTCTTTTTTTTTGTGTGCAAATAATCATTAACTTAGACTTTAATTAAATCCCGATACACAGAACACAGTGGGAGGCAGGGTGCAGGTAAAAAAAGGTATGTAATGCTTAAACCCAAAACGAACAAAAGGGAAAGAAAAAGGCTATGCAAAACGATATCATTAATTATTAAAAATAACAGAGTTTAAGGTAAATTGAGCAAATTGGCTATTTCTGGCCATTTATTGAAGTGTGTATCAAACTGGTAGCCCTTCGCATGAATCAGTACCCTTGCTTTCAAAAAGGTTGCTGACCCCTGCTGTAAATCTACTTATCTACTTATATTCAATTGAATAGACTGCAAAGAACAAGATATTTAATGCTAGAACTGAGAAAGGTCTTTTTTTGTGTGTGCAAATAATCATTAACTTAGACTTTAATTAAATCCCGATACACAGAACACAGTGGGAGGCAGGGTGCAGGTAAAAAAAAGGTATGTAATGCTTAAACTCAAAACGAACAAAAGGGAAAGAAAAAGGCTACGCAAAACGATATCATTAATTATTGAAAATAACAGAGTTTAAGGTAAATTGAGCAAATTGGCTATTTCTGGCAATTTATTGAAGTGTGTATCAAACTGGTAGCCCTTCGCATTAATCAGTACCCTTGGTTTCAAAAAGGTTGGTGACCCCTGCTGTAAATCTACTTATCTACTTATATTCAATTGAATAGACTGCAAAGAACAAGATATTTAATGCTAGAACTGAGAAAGGTCTTTTTTTTTGTGTGCAAATAATCATTAACTTAGAATTTAATTAAATCCCGATACACAGAACACAGCGGGAGGCAGGGTGCAGGTAAAAAAAGGTATGTAATGCTTAAACCCAAAACGAGCAAAAGGGAAAGAAAAAGGCTACGCAAAACGATATCGTTAATTATTAAAAATAACATAGAGTTTAAGGTCAATTGAGCAAATTGGCTATTTCTGGCAATTTATTGAAGTGTGTATCAAACTGGTAGCCCTTCGCATTAATCAGTACCCTTGGTTTCAAAAAGGTTGCTGACCCCTGCTGTAAATCTACTTATCTACTTATATTCAATCGAATAGACTGCAAAGAACAAGATATTTAATGCTAGAACTGAGAAAGGTCTTTTTTTTTGTGTGCAAATAATCATTAACTTAGACTTTAATTAAATCCCGATACACAGAACACAGTGGGAGGCAGGGTGCAGGTAAAAAAAGGTATGTAATGCTTAAACCCAAAACGAACAAAAGGGAAAGAAAAAGGCTACGCAAAACGATATCATTAATTATTAAAAATAACATATAGTTTAAGGTCAATTGAGCAAATTGGCTATTTCTGGCCATTTATTGAAGTGTGTATCAAACTGGTAGCCCTTCGCATGAATCAGTACCCTTGGTTTGAAAAAGGTTGCTGACCCCTGCTGTAAATCCCGCTTTCCTCCGCTGAATATGAGACGATACATGTGGCAGATTGTTGGGTTTGCCACTCGTTCGTGCACGTTCACACCTGGCAATCGATACCAGTCGCTTCTAGCTCTCAAATGTGCAGGTAAATACCAAACCCAAAACCAGTGAAGTTGTCACGTTGTGTAAATGGTAAATAAAAACACAATACAAGAACTTGCTAATCATTTTCTACTTATATTCAATTGAATAGACCGCAAAGAACAAGATATTTAATGCTAGAACTGAGAAAGGTCTTTTTTTTTGTGTGCAAATAATCATTAACTTAGAATTTAATTAAATCCCGATACACAGAACACAGTGGGAGGCAGGGTGCAGGTAAAAAAAGGTATGTAATGCTTAAACTCAAAACGAACAAAAGGGAAAGAAAAAGGCTACGCAAAACGATATCATTAATTATTAAAAATAACAGAGTTTAAGGTAAATTGAGCAAATTGGCTATTTCTGGCCATTTATTGAAGTGTGTATCAAACTGGTAGCCCTTCGCATTAATCAGTACCCAGGAAGTAGCTCTTGGTTTCAAAAAAGTTGCTGACCCCTGCTGTAAATCCCGCTTTCCTCCGCTGAATATGAGACGATACATGAGGCAGATTGTTGGTAAATAAAAACAGAATACAAGAATTTGCTAATCATTTTCTACTTATATTCAATTGAATAGACTGCAATGAACAATATATTTAATGCTAGAACTGAGAAAGGTCTTTTTTTTGTGTGCAAATAATCATTAACTTAGACTTTAATTAAATCCCGATACACAGAACACAGCGGGAGGCAGGGTGCAGGTAAAAAAAGGTATGCAATGCTTAAACTCAAAACGAACAAAAAGGAAAGAAAAAGGCTACGCAAAACGAAACTCAAACTGAACTGGCTACAAAGTAAACAGAGACAGAATGCTGGACGACAGCAAAAACTTACGGCGTCCACAAAGTACATCCGTGCGCGACACGACAATCAACAATGTCCGCACAAAGAAGGATAGCAACAACGTAGATAGCCTTCCTTGCTAACACAAAGTACACTTAAATCGAAAAGGATTTGCAAATCATTATATTTTGTTTTTATTTACCATTTACTCAACGTGACAACTTCACTGGTTTTGGGGGTTTTGTAGTACCTGTAACTGGTAAAAGTAAGCATTGTTTGGAAAAAATTAAATAAAATGCAACCGATTGAAGTGATAAATTATAAAAGAAATAAAAAAGAAACAGGTTTTGACTCCCGTGGTCTGAGGTCAGCTTATAAGACACTTGGAAGGCGACGGGAATCAATGCGGGGTTTAAGAGCTTTTCCCTGGGTGTTTTTGTTTCTACCCACGCATGAAATGAGGAGGGAATTATCATGAGTCATCACACGCCGGCTGAGTGACGGGAAAACTGATGAGAGGAGGAATAAAATCCTGCCCTGCTAGTGAAACTCGAAAAAGTGCTGGCTCGGCAAAAAAAAAAAAAAAGGCTTCTGAAGTTTTGATTTTAATGTTATTATTAGGGGTGGGCAAATTAATGCGTTAATTACGCGTTAACTCATCAATCTATTAACGCCGACAATTATTTTATCGCACATTTGCGTATGTTGTTTACATCAATGTTTACTTATATAGCCCTAAATCACTAGTGTCTCAAAGGGCTGCACAAACCACCACGACATCCTCGGTAGGCCCACATAAGGGCAAGGAAAAACTCACACCCAGTGGGACGTCGGTGACAATGATGACTATGAGAACCTTGGAGAGGAGGAAAGCAATGGATGTCGAGCGGGTCTAACATGATACTGTGAAAGTTCAATCCATAATGGATCCAACACAGTCGCGAGAGTCCAGTCCAAAGCGGATCCAACACAGCAGCGAGAGTCCCGTTCACAGCGGAGCCAGCAGGAAACCATCCCAAGCGGAGGCGGACCAGCAGCGCAGAGATGTCCCCAGCCGATACACAGGCGAGCAGTACATGGCCACCGGATCGGACCGGACCGGACCCCCTCCACACGGGAGAGTGGGACATAGAAGAAAACGGCAGATCAACTGGTCTAAAAAGGGAGTCTATTTAAAGGCTACATGCTTTTATTTTGTTAACGCCTTTTCTTAACAAGATGGCGTGGAGGGGCTCTTGGTAAAGATGGAACATTTGGCAAAAATACCGGACAATTCTGCAAATTTCCTGGCTGGCTTACAGCGTGGTCACTCCGGGATCACTTACGACCGCCAGACAATTCTGGATGTGGATAGATCGGGCCGTTTTGGACTGAATGAGGCGTGCTTGCTAGCATGGGAATACTTTGCCGGCTACATCCAGCGGCCTGTGAAGCAGCGGAGTATATGTGTTGTCTGTCTATTTATGAATAATGCAGACCAGGAGTGTTGGCTGAGTTCTTAACGTTTACTTTCAGAGCGTGCATATCACAACATACAAGATGCCGTCATGGTGACACAACCTATACATGCTCCTCACTCCTGTTGCATGCTGGGTAGGATAGTTCTTTTATTTCCCTGGCTCATAACATCACAATATAGTACCATGTATATGATGCCTTCAGTTTATCAAAGCACCAAGCAAACAATCGGAAAATTCCCATCATATCAATTCCTAGATATGGTCATAATTATTTTAAGTGCACTACGCAGAATAAACACAACATTATTAATATTGCTACTACGGATAATTTGATCCAAAATTCCCTAAAACAGCCCACTACCTATAATATAGGTTTTTTAAACATAAGATCCCTGATAAAAAAAAATGTTTCTGCTGTTAACTCAGAAATTGCCTGTTCAGATGTTATGATTGTGGCTCAGAGATTTGTATGTAGATTATATTTATTTTCCATAACAAACAGGATAACTTAAATACCCTGGCAGTGGCAATAAGCTTAAATGTTTACATTTTTGGAGTTGATTTTCATCAAATATGCTATTTAACTGCTACTGTTTAACAAGGACTGATTTAAATTGTGTTTGCACAACAAATGTTTTGGCGCTTTTGTTCATGTGGGAGAATATTCCAATAAAGGTGCACTACACACTACTTTTGAATTCATTATTGGGCTTTGCAGTTAATCGCGATTAATCGGAGAGATAGTGCGATTAACTTCGGTTAAAATTTTTAATCGTTGCCCAGCCCTAATAAAAACATTTAACAAAATTTTTTTTTAAAAAATTAAAAAAAACTTGGAAAAATAAAACAAGCCACTAGGAACTGATTTTTATTGTTTTTAACCATTTTGAAATTGTGATAAAATTCCCCTTTAAATAACCGCTTGACTTATGACTTTAGAGCAAACTACACGGCCAATTAGTAAAAATGACAATACTTTGACTGTGTTCTTTACAGCATGCTAATGTAAATTGAAAAAAAAAATTACTTTTGTTTTATATTAAAATTCCGCCGCATGGTCAGGATTAAACCGCCTCTGTCTCAATTACAGCCAGGAAAAACCCTGGAAAAGAATACTAAAAAAACTAGATGTAAAGCTAAATTAAGCCTCTCTGCGGGGTCCGAATTTGGCTGGATTATTTTGTCAGAGTTAGTTTGTGACGAACCCCAAAATGCGGAGAATGAGGCAGGCATTTTGCAGGTAAACATATTCGAATTAAAAAACTAGAACAAGAACAAAAGGGGTACGACAAAAAGCGAGCACCAGGTGGATGACAAAACTAAAAGAGCTAGCATGAGAGCTGGAAAACAAAAAGGATATTAGGATGGAAGCTAGCAAAAAACAAAAGGGCCTAGCGTGGAAGCTAGCGGGTAGCGAGCAGGAAAACAGAAGTCGTTACTTGTAGAATGAAAAGAAAACGGAAGCAGGGAACAAAAGACAGTAAACTACAAACAGATACCGATATATAGCTTACCGCTACGCTTCAATGACACGACACAAAACAACATACGGAAGTGACATCGACAATAATTCAGCACCGACCGGATGGGAAGGCAGGTTGAAATAGGAATCGGGCTGATTGACACCAGGTGTGGTCAGGTGCCGATCAGCCGCAGCTGAGGGGGAAACAGCGCTCAGGGAGAAACACAAAATAAGAGCGCCGACAGGAAATACTACGCACACAGAGGAAACGAAGACAAATGCAGAGGAAAAAACTAAAACATAATCAAACTGTCAGGGACGAACCTGACAGCGTGAAGGTACTGACATCTTTTAATCTTAACTCGAAAAAAGGAACAAACGAAAGGCGAGGTACAAAACTTGGCTATGAAAACAAAAACTTGCACTAAGGCAAAACTATGGATATAAAACCAAACTTGCAAACTTTGGCATGAATTAAGAAAACTTACTTGGACCAAGAAAAGAGTATTAAAAAGGCAGCACGGACCATCAGTATGGATAAGAAGGGCGTGTAGAGGGTGAGCAGAAGGTGATGTCATTTTCGACTCTTTGAAATTCAAAATTTAACCGAAAAAAATGAAGAGAAAAACTAGGTAATTCGAATCATTTTGAAAAATGTAAAAAATTATTAATGGAACATCATTAGTAATTTTTCCTGATTACGATTAATTTTACAATTTTGATGACATGTTTTAAATAGGTTAAAATCCAATCTGCACTTTGTTAGAATATATAACAAATTGGACCAAGCTATATTTCTAACAAAGACAAATCATTATTTCTTCTAGATTTTCCCTAACAAAAATTTTAAAATAAATTCAAAATACTTTGAAATAAGATTTAAATATGATTCTAAAGATTTTCCAGATTTGCCAGAACATTTTTTTTTTAATTTTAATCATAATAAGCTTGAAGAAATATTTCACAAATATTCTTCGTCGAAAAAACAGAAGCTAAAATGAAGAATTAAATCTAAATGTATTTATTATTCTTTACAATAAATTAAAAAAAATACTTGAACATTGATTTAAATTGTCAGGAAAGGAATTTAAAATGTAAAAAGGTGTTTAAAAATCCTAAAATCATTTTTAAGGTTGTATTATTTCTCTAAAATCGTCTTTCTGAAAGTTATAGGAAGGAAAGTAAAAAAATAAATGAATTTATTCAAACACGTAAAGACCAAGTCTTTAAAAATATTTTCTAGGATTTTCAAATTCGATTTGAGTTTTGTCTCTCTTAGAATTAAAAATGTCGAGCAAAGCGAGACCAGCCTGCTAGTAAATAAATACAATTTAAAAAATAGAGGCAGCTCACTGGTAAGTGCTGCTATTTGAGCTATTTTTAGAACAGTCCAGCAGGCGACTCATCTGGTCCTTACGGGCGACCTGGTGCCCGCGGGCACCGCGTTGGTGACCCCTGAATAAGTACAACACACTACTTTGTATTATATTGTAGTTTTTACCTTCCATAACGTGTCTACTGACAGTTATAAAAACCCACTGCTAACCGCCTATTGAAAATACATGGGTACGGCTAGTAGCTACTATTAGCAAACAGATAGACCTACCAACTCGGCGCATAAAAAGTGCAGATGGCCTAAAACGCCACAACGATCAGGCACCATATGTAAGTACCCAAAATAAAGACTCGACATACAAAGAGATTCAATCGGAGCAGAAAGATAGGAGGAAACGGCATTAAAACCCGATGCTAACCGCCCATTGAAAATACATGGGTACGGCTAGTAGCTACTATTAGCAAACAGGCGTAATATCTTAACATCGACACACTCTCTCGTCGCAACTCGGCCCTGAGGTCGAAGGCAGGCTTAAATACTAAAGCAATAATCAAAACACAGGTGTGCGTAAAAACAAGAGCAGGTGGAACAAATGTGAAACCATGGCAAAAAGACACAACAAGGAAGAGCCAAACCAGGGATCGGAAAAGTCCAAAAAAAACAATCAGGAAACACAAAAAGGACTCAAAAAACCAAAACAATGCATGATCCGGGCGGCGGATCATAACAGTCTGGTGATTTTTGAAGCATGTTAAGGGGGTCAAATTACAGCTCAAAGAGGCAAAGGTGAGTGTTTTTACAAACATTTTGTTTTGAAGGGGGAATTGCAAACTTCCTGTTGATTTTTGCGGAAGGATGTCAGTGTATGAAATCTAGGTCTAAGTGAGACCTACATGGAAGTTGTTGTTTTATGTCACTATGACATTCCTACAGCAAATTAAAGGCAGCTTTGTCTGTGTTTTCTTCCTAGGGGGAGCTACAGCGCAATTTTTAGTTTTGGGGTTAGGTTTTTTTTAAATTATATTACAATGTTTGCTAGTCCCGAAGTGTGTGTCAAATTTGGTGAGTTTTGAAGCATGTTAAGGGGGTCAAATTACAGCTCAAAGAAGCAAAGGTGAGTGTCTTTACAAACCTTTTGTTTTGAAGGGGGAATTGCAAACTTCCTGTTGATTTTTGCGGAAGGATGTCAGTGTATGAAATATAGGTCTAAGTGAGACCTACATAGAGGTTTTAGTTCATGTCGCTATGACATTCTTACTGGAAGTTACAGGCAGTTTTGTCTGTGTTTTCTTCCTAGGGGGCGCTAGAGAGCAATTTTTAGTTTTGGGGTTAGGTTTTTTTAATTATGTCACAATGTTCGCTAGTCCCGAAGTGTGTGTCAAATTTGGTGAGTTTTGAAGCATGTTAAGGGGGTCAAATTACAGCTCAAAGAAGCAAATGTGAGTGTCTTTACAAACCTTTTGTTTTGAAGGGGGAATTGCAAACTTCCTGTTGATTTTTGCGGAAGGATGTCAGTGTTTGAAACCTAGGTCGAAGTGAGACCTACATAGAGGTTTTTGTTTCATGTCGCTATGACATTCCTACTGCAAGTTACAGGCAGTTTTGTCTGTGTTTTCTTCCTAGGGGGAGCTACAGTGCAATTTTTAGTTTTGGGGTTAGGTTTTTTTTTAATTATATTACAATGTTTGCTAGTCCCGAAGTGTGTGTCAAATTTGGTGAGTTTTGAAGCATGTTAAGGGGGTCAAATTACAGCTCAAAGAAGCAAAGGTGAGTGTTTTTACAAACCTTTTGTGTTGAAGGGAGAATTGCAAACTTCCTGTTGATTTTTGCGGATTGATGTCAGTGTATGAAAAATAGGTCTAAGTGAGACCTACATAGAGGTTTTTGTTTCATGTCGCTATGACATTCCTACTGCAAGTTACAGGCAGTTCTTTCTGTGTTTTCTTCCTAGGGGGCGCTAGAGAGCAATTTTTAGTTTTGGGTTTAGGTTTTTTTAATTATGTCACAATGTTCGCTAGTCCCGAAGTGTGTGTCAAATTTGGTGAGTTCTGAAGCATGTTAAGGGGGTCAAATTACAGCTCAAAGATGCAAAGGTGAGTGTTTTTACAAACCTTTTGTTTTGAAGGGGGAATTGCAAACTTCCTGTTGATTTTTGCAAAAGGATGTCAGTGTATGAAATATAGGTCTAAGTGAGACCTACATAGAGGTTTTGAGTTCATGTCGCTATGACATTCTTACTGCAAGTTACAGGCAGTTTTGTCTGTGTTTTCTTCCTAGCGGGTGCTAGAGTAAGGTCAGTCTTTGTACGAGTTCCGTTCCTACGACGGCGATAAGTGTTTGTTTTAGCCGTATTACTAAATTTAACTAACCTCAACTTCTCCCCGGAAAACAAACAACCGGCGAGCGAGGGCCGCCAAAAGGAGTCAGAGGTGTTTGTTGTTCGCCCCTATTTGGAACCGTCCAGCCTTTCTTGTGTTGTGTTGCGCTCGGCGGCTGACGGGTTGCGGCCGGCCTTTCCTAAATAGAAACCATCCATCACGGGGCTAAGTGGCGCTTGAGAGATGTCATTGTGGTCAAGAGCGGGTGACGGGCCTGGAGGAGGAAGCGGTTTGCAGAATGAGACAAAGAGTTCAAAAGGGTTCGCGTTTATGCGGAGGCATAAGCAGACAGGACGGGCGTCTGTACTTTTAGGATGGGTCGAGTTAATTAACTTTAGAGACGTTTTGTGAGATTTATAACATTCATCGGTTTGACTTTCATGCCTTTGTATCACGCTTTTGCAGACACAGGTTGAAGAAAATGCATTCAAAAAACTGCCTCTACTACAGAACATATCCTACAAGTTTGATGATGAAAAGTTCTTCAGCTTTAAGGGATTAAAATCACAGACTAAAGAGCTTTTTGTTGTGTAAATGGTAAATAAAAACAGAATACAATCATGTTCAAATCCTTTTCAACTTATTTCGAGTCAATGGACATCAAAGACAAGTTATTTAAAGTTCGAACTAGTAAACTTTGTTTTTTTTCCTGCAAATATTAGCTCGTTTGGAATTTGAAAAGCTGGCACAAGTGGCAAAAAACACTGAGAAAGTTGAGGATTGCTCATCCAAACACTTGTTTGAGACACTATTGATTTAGGGCGATATAAGTAAACATTTATTGATTGATTGATTATTTGGAACATCCCACAGGTGAACCTGCCATGATTGGGTATAAAAGCAGCTTCCATGAAACGCTCACTCATTCACAAACAAGGATGGGGGGGAGGGTCACCACTTTGTGAACAAATGCCTGAGCAAAATATCCAACAGTTTAAAAACAACATTTCTCCACCAGCTATTGCAAGGAATTTACGGATTTCACCATCTACGGTCCGTGATATCAACAAAAAGTTCAGAGAATCTGGAGAAATATCTGCATATGAGCGATGATATTATGGACCTTTGACCCCTCAGGCGGCGCCGCATCAAAAAAGGGACATCGGTGTGTAAAGGACATCTCCACATGAGCTCAGGAACACTTCAGAAAACCACTGTCTGTGACTGCAGTTGGTCGCTACATCTGTAAGTGCAAGTTAAAACTCTACCATGCAAAGCCAAAGCCATTTATCAACAACACCCAGAAACATTTACTGAGTGTTGTTAAAAGGAAAGGCCATGAGGTGGTAAAAAATGCCAACTTTTTTGCAATGTGTTGCTGCCATTACATTCTAGGTTAATGATTATTTGCCCCCCAAAAATATAAAGCCTCTCAGTTCAAACAATTAATATGTTGTCTTTGCAGTCTATTCCATTGAATATAAGTTGAAAAGGATTAGCAAATCATTGTATTCTGTTTTTATTTACCATTTACACAACGTGACAACTTCACCGGGTTTGGGTTCTGTAGTAGCCTGACCTTTAAAGAGCTTCAATGAACTAATGATATATATATATATATATATATATATATATATATATATATGTATATATATATATATATATATATATATATATATATATATATATCATAATCAAGATCCTAACGACTATTAATGACTCACATATTAGTATATATATATATATATATATATATATATATGTATATATATATATATATATATATATATATATATATATATATATATATATATATATATGTATATGCGCCAGCGCCACCCGCGACCCCAAAAGGGAATAAGCGGTAGAAAATGGATGGATGGATATATATATATATATATATATATATATATATAATTTAAATACACATACAATGCATGTAATAAGTGTTGCTCAATATCACTAGCGGTGGAATGATAATAATAATAAAATATTTCCTAAAAAATATTCAGCAATTGTTTTAGATTTTTGGGTTCTGTAGTAGCCTGACCTTTAAAGAGTTTAAATGAACTAATATGTGAGTCATTAATAGTCGTTAGGATCATGATTATGATATATATATATATATATATATATATATATATACATATATATATATATATATATATATACATATATATGTATGTATGTATGTATGTATATATATATATATATATATACATACATTTATATTTAAATACACATACAATGCATGTAATAAATGTTGCTCGATATCACTAGCAGTGGAATGATAATAATAATAAAATATTTCTTAAAACATTTTCAACAATTATACTTCAGTCCTCTAGGTGGTGCTAGTACGAAAAAAAAAAAACTTTGACTGAGATCTGTAGACTTTTTATAGTTTTGTCTCATGCCAACCATTGGCAATATTTCATTTTCACCAATTTGAGAAGGATTTCCTCTAAATGACAGTGATTGGTGACTATTCAAAATGTTGAACATTAAGGATGTTTTAGTCGAAATCATCTAATAGCCTATAATTGATCGGGGTATTTTGGTGTTTAGGGCACGTGTGACCCGTAGGAGGCCACGGGGCCACCCAGGACACGTTGGGAAGACGGGTTCACCCCCCGGGAAGAGCTGGACAAAGTGGCTGGGGTCTGTGCTTCCCTGCTTAGGCTGCTGCCCCCGCGACCTGACCTCGGATAAGCGGACGGATGGATGGATTTTGACAAAACAACACAACTCACTGATTCATCACAAAGTCCCTACTGTTTGCATGACTACCACCCGGGGCTAGGAACAGGCTGGACCCTGGATCGGATTCCGGTCCTGGTTGGGCTTGGTGATACCAGACCTGAGCGCTTCTAGAGAGCTTCTCTTCTGGTCTTATTGATGGACAATGATGGTATTGTTCTCTCACACACAGTCCTAATTGTCACCTGACATGGGACGGTTCTACAAAACAAGCAGCTGTGCTCCAAACAAACATTCTGTGTGGACTCTTGTTTCATTTATTCGATTTGTGGTCCGTCTACCTGGGAAAAACTAACTATGCAAAGTGTGTGTGGTCCTCTTGATGTCTGCGGTTTTAAGTCGCTTAGCTTGTTATTAACTCCCTTTTCAACCCAATTGGAGGGAAAAGGGAGTTAATAACAAGCTATGGAATGTTTTGCGTCCCATAAATCAAAACGTTCTGCTCTCTTTACGTCCCGATTTAAAAAAAAAAAAAGGCACACCATGCATTTGGATGTCTCGCCTCTATCTCCCGGAGGTGCATTTTTAGCATTCCAAACAAAAAAAAAAGCAGTGGCGACGTTCCTTGTGGGGAAGCCTGGGAATTCACCCGTTCCGCCGTTTTAGACGACATAATAACATGGATGGGATGTCCAAGTAAGCAAACTGTGCGGAGCCGAGACACGGACGGGGGTCGAGAACCACCATGAAAGAGTGCAGCTGCATATACTGCGAAAAAGTCAGTGTTCAAAAACAAGAACAAAAAAAATACAAAAATGAGGGGTCATTTATTTGAAGTCAGCTAAATTATCTGCCAATAGAACAATAAAAAGTGGCTCGTAAAAACAAGTAAAATGAGCTAACTTCAATGAACTCCAAAAAAGACCTTAAAATAAGCACAAACCCCGTTTCCATATGAGTTGGGAAATTGTGTTAGAGCAGGGGTGCCCATTACGTCGATCGCGAGCTACCAGTCGACCGCGGGGGGTGTGTCAGTCCATCTCCAGCCAGGCTTTTAAAAAAATAGACCTAAAAATGACCGGAATGAGAATCAGCACCTCCAAGTCCGAGTCCATGGTTCTCGCCCGGAAAAGGGTGGAGTGCCATCTCCGGGTTGGGGAGGAGACCCTGCCCCAAGTGGAGGAGTTCAAGTACCTAGGAGTCTTGTTCACGAGTGGGGGAAGAGTGGATGGTGAGATCGACAGGCGGATCGGTGCGGCGTCTTCAGTAATGCGGACGTTGTACCGATCTGTTGTGGTGAAGAAGGAGCTGAGCCGGAAGGCAAAGCTCTCAATTTACCGGTCGATCTACGTTCCCATCCTCACCTATGGTCATGAGCTTTGGGTCATGACCGAAAGGATAAGATCACGGGTACAAGCGGCCCAAATGAGTTTCCAGGTCTCTCCCTTAGAGATAGGGTGAGAAGCTCTGCCATCCGGGAGGAACTCAAAGTAAAGCCGCTGCTCCTCCACATGGAGAGGAGCCAGATGAGGTGGTTCGGGCATCTGGTCAGGATGCCACCCGAACGCCTCCCTAGGGAGGTGTTTAGGGCACGTCCAGCTGGTAGGAGGCCACGGGGAAGACCCAGGACACGTTGGGAAGACTATGTCTCCCGGCTGGCCTGGGAACGCCTCGGGATCCCCCGGGAAGAGCTAGACGAAGTGGCTGGGGAGAGGGAAGTCTGGGTTTCCCTGCTTAGGCTGCTGCCCCCGCGACCCGACCTCGGATAAGCGGAAGATGATGGATGGATGGATGGATGGACCTAAAAATGAGTGATCATCAATCTTCACCAAGACGTCACTTAAATGACATTCACGGTACCGGAGGGTCTTGTGAGATGACGCTGGCTGCTGCAAGATCATTATTATGAAAATATGACCGAGAGGAAGGCCAGAAACACTTTTTATTTCAACAGACTCTCGCGCCGTACCTTCCGTCAAAACTCTAAAGGCCGACTGCACATTTCCTATCTTCACAATAAAAGCCCTGCTTCATGCTGCCTGCGCTAACTAAATACAGAGTCTCGGAAAACTGGCGTGCACAAGCGATCCCTCAGAAAGCTGGCGTGCACATCACTTGTGCACGCCAGCTTTCCGAGACTCTTATTTTGTTAGCGCAGGCAGCATGAAGCAGGGCTTTTATTGTGAAGATAGGAAATGTGCAGTCGGCCTTTAGAGTTTTGACGGAAGTCTGTTGAAATAAAAAGTGTTTCTGGCCTTCCTCTCTGTCATTTTTTCATAATAATGAACTGGCAGCAGCCAGCGTCATCTCACAAGACCCTCGGGTGCCGTGAATGTCAATCAAGCAAGCTACGGAATTTGCCGCCAATGTTTTTCTTGTAAAGTGTATGGAAGCTGGATGAATTAGATGCCAAAAAGCAACCACTTTCATGTGGTATTGTACAGAAAGGACCACTTTTTTTTCTCCTCCATTTGAAAATGTGGGCGTTATCATCATTACTGTCTGATTCCAATCAATGCAAGTCATCAGAATCAGGTAATACACCAACTTATATTCTTGTCTTTGTGAAAGAAAGACATCTATATGTGTTACACATGCTTGTATTATCATTAAACACATTTAACTTGTTTACAAAAATGTCTCTTTCATAAATAAATAAATATAAATGATATATATAAATGAGGTAGATCCCCTCCAGTTGGTCAATTGAAAAGTAGCTCGCCTGCAGAAAAAGTGTGGGCACCCCTGAGTTAGATGTAAATATAAACAGAAAACAAAGATTTGCAAATCATTTTCAACCCATATTCAGTCGAATATGCTACAAAGACAACATATTTGATGTTCAAACTCATAAACATTTTTGTGTTTTTGCTCATCAAACACTTATTTGGAACATCCCACAGGTGTGCAGGCTAATTGGGAACAGGTGGGTGCCATGATTGGGTATAAAAACAGCTTCCCAAAAAATGCTCAGTCTTTCACAAAAAAGGATGAGGCGAGGTACACCCCTTTGTGAAGTGAAGTGAATTATATTTATATAGCGCTTTTCTCTAGTGACTCAAAGTGCTTTTGCATAGTGAAACCCAATATCTAAGTTACATTTAAAGCAGTGTGGGTGGCACTGGGAGCAGGTGGGTAAAGGGTCTTGCCCAAGGACACAACAGCAGTGACTGGGATGGCGGAAGCGGGGATCGAACCTGGAACCCTGAAGTTGCTGGCACGGCCGCTCTAACCAACCGACCTATACCGCCCCAGAGAAGTGAAGACGCATTTTCTGGAGTGACGAATCAAGCTTTTCCATTTGGCAATCTGATGGACCAGTCTGGGTTTGGAGGTTGCCAGGAGAACGCTACATTTCTGACAGCATTGTGCTGAGTGTGAAATTTGGTGGAGGAGGAATTATGGTGTGGGGTTGTTTTTTCAGGAGTTGGGCTTGGACATTTTGGCCTTCCCAGAAGAGTTGAAGCTGTAATAGCAGATTGACAGCAGTGTCAACTGCGTGAGCAAATAGTCAAACAGTTTGAGAACAACGTTTCTCAAAGTGCAATTGCAAGAAATTTCGGGATTTCAACATCTACGCTCCATAATATCATCAAAAGGTTCAGAGAATCTGGAGAAATCCCTCCACGTAAGCGGCATGGCCGGAAACCAACATTGAATGACCGTGACCTTCGATCCCTCAGACGGCACTGTATCAAAAACCGACATCAATCTCTAAAGGATATCACCACATGGGCTCAGGAACACTTCAGAAAACCACTGTCACTAAATACAGTTGGTTGCTACATCTGTAAGTGCAAGTTAAAGCTCTACTATGCAAAGCGAAAGCCATTTATCAACAACATCCAGAAACGCCGCTGGTTTTTCGGGGCCCGAGATCATCTAAGATGGACTGATGCAAAGTGGAAAAGTGTTCTGTGGTCTGACGAGTCCACATTTCAAATTGTCTTTAGAAATATTCGACCGAAGGGGAAGCGAACCATCCAGACTGTTATAGACGCAATGTTCAAAAGCCAGCATCCTTGATTGTATGGGGGTGCATTAGTGCCCAAGGCATGGGTAACTTACACATCTGTGAAGGCACCATTAATGCTGAAAGGTACATACAGGTTTTGGAACAACATATGCTGCCATCTAAGCGCCATCTTTTTCATGGACGCCCCTGCTTATTTCAGCAAGACAATACCAAGCCACATTCAGCCCGTGTTACAACAGCGTGGCTTCGTAAAAAAAGAGCGCGGGTACTTTCCTGACCCGCCTGCAGCCCAGACCTGTCCCCCATGGAAAATTATGAAGCGTAAAATCCGACAGCGGAGACCCCGGACTGTTGAACGACTGAAGCTCTACATAAAACAAGAATGGGAAAGAATTCCACTTTCAAAGCTCCAACAATTAAGTTTCCTCAGTTCCCAAACGTTTATTGAGTATTGTTAAAAGAAAAGGTGATGTAACACAGTGGTGAACATGCCCTTTCCCAACTACTTTGTGTTGTAGCCATGAAATTCTAAGTTAATTATTATTATTTGCAAAAGAAAAAACATCAAATATGTTGTTTTTGTAGCATATTCAATTGAATATTGGGTTGAAAACGATTTGCAAATTCTATTCCGTTTATCGGTTTATAAAGGACCAGCCTTGGCGGAGTCCAACCCTCACTGGAAATGTGTCCGACTTACTGCCGGCAAGGCGGACCAAGGTCTGGCACTGATCGTACAGGGAGCGGACCGCCACAATAAGACAGTCCGATACCCCATACTCTCTGAGCACTCCCCACAGGACTTCCTGAGGGACACGGTCCAATGCCTTCTCCAAGTCCACAAAGCACATGTAGACTGGTTGGGCAAACTCCCATGCAACCTCAAGAACCCTGCCGAGAGTATAGAGCTGGTCCTTTGTCACCGATTCTGTTCATAACTTTTATGGACAGAATTTCTAGGCGCATTCAAGGCGTTGAGGGGTTCTGGTTTGGTGACCGCAGGATTAGGTCTCTGCTTTTTGCAGATGATGTGGTCCTGATGGCTTCATCTGACCGGGATCTTCAGCTCTCACTGGATCGGTTCGCAGCCGAGTGTGAAGCGACCGGAATGAGAATCAGCACCTCCAAGTCCGAGTCCATGGTTCATGGGTGGAATGCCATCTCCGGGTTGGGGAGGAGACCCTGCCCCAAGTGGAGGAGTTCAAGTACCTAGGAGTCTTGTTCACGAGTGAGGGAAGAGTGGATGGTGAGATCGACAGGCGGATCGGTGCGGCGTCTTCAGTAATGCGGACGTTGTACCGATCCGTTGTGGTGAAGAAGGAGCTGAGCCGGAAGGCAAAGCTCTCAATTTACCGGTCGATCTACGTTCCCATCCTCACCTATGGTCATGAGCTTTGGGTCATGACCGAAAGGATAAGATCACGGGTACAAGCGGCCCAAATGAGTTTCCAGGTCTCTCCCTTAGAGATAGGGTGAGAAGCTCTGCCATCCGGGAGGAACTCAAAGTAAAGCCGCTGCTCCTCCACATGGAGAGGAGCCAGATGAGGTGGTTCGGGCATCTGGTCTCCCTAGGGAGGTGTTTAGGGCACGTCCAACCGGTAGGAGGCCACGGGGAAGACCCAGGACACGTTGGGAAGACTATGTCTCCCGGCTGGCCTGGGAACGCCTCGGGATCCCCCGGGAAGAGCTAGACGAAGTGGCTGGGGAGAGGGAAGCCTGGGCTTCCCTGCTTAGGCTGTTGCCCCCGCTACCCGACCTCGGATAAGCGGAAGAAGATGGATGGATGGATGGAGAATTTCCCAAATCATATGGAAACAGGGTTTGTATGTAGTGTGATGGGTTTGGCCCGCCATCTATAGTTTGGGGACCTCTGGTATATTAGTTGGGTTATATCACGCAATATATCACCAAACTTGCCCATTTAACTTTCTACTCTATTCCTGTTCTCCCGCTCTGCAGTCTTTGGTCCCGCAGCCAAGACAGAAGTACACGCTCTCGTCCTCCCTCAAATCGAACCTGATTTCCCTGCCCAGCCTCCCGCAAACAAAGCCCACCTGATCTCCGCAGCTTGTCATTGCTTCAGACAGCCGGCTCAGACAAATTGCTCGGCGTCCTGAGAAGCTCCCTTTTGCTTTTCGTTTCCTCCCCTCCCCCCCGTTTGTTTCCCAGGGCATGTGATTGTTCTTCTGGGTGTGTGACTTGACTGAAGCCAACTGGAGGCGCCGAGAGAGCAAGACGAGGGTGCAAAGTTGTGCAGGGAACTTTTGCCGGCGAACGAGTGATGAATGACAACTTTGGACATGTTCGATGAGTTGGTTAACAATCAACTCATTCATAAGAATATTAGGCGATTTGAACATGCAAAAGGTTTTGTGATGAACTTAATCTGGAAGCGATGGAATGACGGATTCAAATCGATTCATTTTAATTGACGTTAAGTCATTCATTTTGGAAAGTAAACAAAAGGCCATGAGAAACTAACTAGTAGCACCATTTTGACCTGCTTATTATTTTATACAATTGCATTTAATGAGGGCTTCACGGTGGCAGAGGGGTTAGTGAGTCTGCCTCACAATACGAAGGTCCTGCAGTCCTGGGTTCAAATCCCGGGCTCGGGATCTTTCTGTGTGGAGTTTGCATGTTCTCCCCGTGACTGCGTGGGTTCCCTCCGGGTACTCCGGCTTCCTCCCACCTCCAAAGACATGCACCCGGGGATAGGCCCCTCCCACTTCTAAAGACATGCACCTGGGGATAGGCCCCTCCCACTTCTAAAGACATGCACCTGGGGATAGGCCCCTCCCACTTCTAAAGACATGCACCTGGGGATAGGCCCCTCCCACCTCCAAAGACATGCACCTGGGGATAGGTTGATTGGCAACACTAAATTGGTCCTAGTGTGTGAATGTGAGTGTGAATGTTGTCTGTCTATCTGTGTTGGCCCTGCGATGAGGTGGCGACTTGTCCAGGGTGTACCCCGCCTTCCGCCCAACTTATTAACCAACCAAACCCAAAAAATCAAAATTGCGCGCTAGCGCCCCCTTGGAAGAAACAAAAAACAGACTGCTTGTAACTTCCGTTAGGAATGTCGTAGAGACATGAAACAAAAACCTCTATGTAGGTCTGACTTAGACCTACATTTCCAATTAGAAACTTCCGTAGCAAAATTCAACAGGAAGTTGGCAAAAACCCCTTCAAAACAAAATTTTCGCAAAAACTGCAATTTTTGCCTCTTTTTGAGCTGTAATTTGACCCCCTTAAAATGCTTCAAAACTCACCAAACTTGGCACACACATTAGGACTGGCAAAAATTACGTTCTAATGAAAAAACCAAACCCCTAAATTAAAAAAATTGCGCTCTAGCGCAATTTTTGAATAAAACACAGAAAAAACTGCTCCTAGGAAGAGAAAACAGACAAAACTGCTTGTAACTTCCAGTAGGAATGTCGGAAAGACGTGAAACAAAAACCTCTATGTAGGTCTCACTTAGCCCTACATTTTAATTAATGACATCCTTCAGGAAAAATCAACAGGAAGTTAAAAAATACCCTTTCCAAATAAAAGTTTTGTTAACACCCGTCACCTTTTTTCAAACGTTTTCTCCTCTGAGCTCGTTTGTCGTTTCGGCTTCAAACTCGCACAAGAGAGTGATTGAACCTTTTTGATTAAAATGTATTCACAGAGTTTTGATTACTGCTCCGGTTTTGATTTTACGCGCTTTCAAAGAACCCCTGCGCAAAGTTACCTAAAAAATGTCATTTTTGCCTCTTTGAGCTGTAATTTGACCCCTCTAAAATGCTTCAAAATGCAAGTTAAAGCTCTACTATACAAAGCGAAAGCCATTTATCAACAACATCCAGAAACGCCGATTTGTAATTTGACCCCCTTACCATGCTTTAAAACTCACCAAATTTTACACACACATCAGGACAGACGAAAATTGCCATCTAATAAAAAACCAAACCCTAAAAATCAAAATTGCGCTCTAGCGCCCCCTAGGAAAAAACCCAGACAAAACTGCATATAACTTCTGTTAGAATTCTCGTACAGACATGAAATAAAAACCTCTATGTTGGTCTGACTTAGACCAGGGCTTGAGTAGCGGCGGCAGCAGCCAAAGGCGGACCCGACCATTGCTGCTTGCAGCTTTAATTTATTATTGTTTTTTTTAGGGCTTGCCCTCCTGGGGGTTCTTCAGACCACCAAGCACTGACATGAAAGCCTGTTTCAGGGTTACAATATATATATTTTTTTCAATAAGTCTGACAGTTGCTTTCCAGCAATTATCTTTTTCTCTTTCGTTCTCGCTCGCGCTCTGGCTCCAGCTCCAACCCTGGCACGGCCGCTCTACCAACCGAGCTATACCGGCCCAGAGAAGTGAAGACACATTTTAGGGAGTGACGAATCACGCTTTTCCATTTGGCAATCTGATGGACCAGTCTGGGTTTGGAGGTTGCCGGGAGAACGCTACATTTCTGACAGCATTGTGCTGAGTGTGAAATTTGGTGGAGGAGGAATTATGGTGTGGGGTTGTTTTTTCGGGAGTTGGGCTTGGACATTTTGGCCTTCCCAGAAGAGTTGAAGCTGTAATAGCAGATTGACAGCAGTGTCAACTGCGTGAGCAAATAGTCAAACAGTTTAAGAACAACGTTTCTCAAAGTGCAATTGCAAGAAATTTAGGGATTTCAACATCTACGCTCCATAATATCATCAAAAGGTTCAGAGAATCTGGAGAAATCACTCCAAGTAAGCGGCATGGCCGGAAACCAACATTGAATGACCGTGACCTTCGATCCTCAGACGGACGGCACTGTATTAAAAACCGACATCAATCTCTAAAGGATATCACCACATGGGCTCAGGAACACTTCAGAAAACCACTGTCACTAAATACAGTTGGTCGCTACATCTGTAAGTGCAAGTTAAAGCTCTACTATGCAAAGCGAAAGCCATTTATCAACAACATCCAGAAACGCCGCTGGTTTTTCGGGGCCCGAGATCATCTAAGTGTTCTGTGGTCTGACGAGTCCACATTTCAAATTGTTTTTGGAAATATTCGACCAAAGGGGAAGCGAACCATCCAGACTGTTATCGACGCAAAATTCAAAAGCCAGCATGTGTGATAGTATGGGGGTGCATTAGTGCCCAAGACATGGGTAACTTACACATCTGTGAAGGCACCATTAATGCTGAAAGGTACATACAGGTTTTGGAACAACATATGCTCCCATCTAAGCGCCGTCTTTTTCATGGACGCCCCTGCTTATTTCAGCAAGACAGCTCCAACCCTGTCTCTCCTCCCGGCTGCTGCTAATAACAGAGCGACAGGTGATTAGATAACAAGGCCCAGGTGGGCCGCCTACACACCCGTCGCTGATTTCAAGGCCGGTCCTGGCAACACCCCGCTTCGCTGCAGGCCCGCAGGCCACGCCCCCTCCACAGTTAGCTTCAGAATATTATTACAAAGAATACGAGACCTATTACACTCTAGTAATGTTGGTCTTACTTAAAAATGCACGCGTTTAGTTGTGTTCAGTGTTGAAAAAAAAAAATTGATATGGCTCTTACGGAAATACATTTTAAAATATTTGGATTCTTGGCTCTCTCAGCTAAAAAGGTTCCCGACCCCTGTTCCAGGGCTTAGATATGACATAAGCTGAAGAATCCCTGAGGGGATTTGTGCATGTCTGTGTGCTGCTTGCCATGCATGCATACATTTACATTCTATTAATTCTATATGCGTGTTTGTATGTATCACGCGTGAAGCCTAATGTTCACGTTCTAAACAACCCGCATGTTCTGCCGCTCTGTGTGCCGCCATTATGTTCCTCCTGCTTTACATTTCCTTGGATTGGATTGCCAATTTTTTTTTTTTTTTTTTTTTGTCAACAAATGTTTTGCACTGTACAACAGTAATAGCTCACCCTCCAATTTTGCTCCTGAGTGCCCACAGATGCGTGTTATTTCTGGAATGAGTGCTTTTTTCGAGACAATTCTTGTCTTTCAACGTTAGCCAGCGAAAATTGAAGACAAGGAGCCACCCTTTCGTACCGAGTGTCGGTTCTAAATAGGATGAGAGGCATGATAAGGAAATCATGTTTTTTTTAGCGGAATAGGGAGAGGTTTTTAGTCAGGGCGGGGGGAAAAAATGACACTTCAAGCTCAACTGGGTGGAATATTGGAAGCACCACTCCTACAACCCTGTTTCCATATGAGTTGGGAAATTGTGTTCGATGTAAATATAAACAGAATACAATGATTTGCAAATCCTTTTCAACCCATATTCAGTTGAATATGCTACAAAGACAACATATTTGATGTAAAAACTGATATATATATATATATATTGCAAATAATCATTAACTTTACAATTTAATGCCAGCAACAAGTGACGAAAACGTAGAGAAATGTGGCAAAAAATACTGACAACGTTGATGAATGCTCATCAAACACTTATTTGGAACATCCCAGGCTAATTGGGAACAGGTGGGTCCCATGATTGGGTATAAAAACAGCTTCCCCCAAAAAATGCTCAGTCTTTCACAAGAAAGGATGGGGCGAGGTACACCCCTTTGTCCACAACTGTGTGAGCAAATAGTCAAACAGTTTAAGAACAACGTTTCTCAAAGTGCAATTGCGAGAAATTTAGGGATTTCAACATCTACGCTCCATAATATCATCAAAAGGTTCGGAGAATCTGGAGAAATCACTACACGTAAGCGGCATGGCCGGAAACCAACATTGAATGACCGTGACCTTCGATCCCTCAGACGGCCCTGTATCAAAAACCGACATCAATCTCTAAAGGATATCACCACATGGGCTCAGGAACACTTCAGAAAACCACTGTCACTAAATACAGTTGGTCACTACATCTGTAAGTGCAAGTTAAAGTTGTACTATGCAAAGCAAAAGCCATTTATCAACAACATCCAGAAACGCCGCTGGCTTCTCTGGGCCCGAGATCATCTAAGATGGACTGATGCAAAGTGGAAAAGTGTTCCGTGGTCTGACTTTTTAAAATACAAACCCCGTTTCCCTATGAGTTGGGAAATTGTGTTGGATGTAAATATAAACGGAATACAAAGATTTGCAAATCCTTTTCAACCCATATTCAGTTGAATATGCTACAAAGACAAGATATCTGATGTTCAAACTGATATATATATATATTTTGCAAATAATCATTAACTTTACAATTTAATGCCAGCAACAAGTGACGAAAAAGTAGAGAAAGGTGGCAAAAAATACTGACAACGTTGATGAATGCTCATCAAACACTTATTTGGAACATCCCAGGCTAATTGGGAACAGGTGGGTGCCATGATTGGGTATAAAAACAGCTTCCCCAAAAAATGCTCAGTCTTTCACAAGAAAGGATGGGGCGAGGTACACCCCTTTGTCCACAACTGCGTGAGCAAATAGTCAAACAGTTTAAGAACAACGTTTCTCAAAGTGCAATTGCAAGAAATTTCGGGATTTCAACATCTACGCTCCATAATATCATCAAAAGGTTCAGAGAATCTGGAGAAATCACTCCACGTAAGCGGCATGGCCGGAAACCAACATTGAAAGACCGTGACCTTCGATCCCTCAGACGGCACTGTATCAAAAAACGACATCAATCTCTAAAGGATATCACCACATGGGCTCAGGAACACTTCAGAAAAAAACTGTCACTAAAAACAGTTGGTCTCTACATCTGTAAGTGCAAGTTAAAGCTCTACTATGCAAAGAGAAAGCCATTTATCAACAACATCCAGAAACGCCGCCGGCTTCTCTGGGCCTGAGATCATCTAAGATGGACTGATGCAAAGTGGAAAAGTCTTCTGTGGTCTGATGAGTCTACAATTCAAATTTTTGGGGGAATATTCGACATCGTGTCATCCGGACGAAAGGGGAAGCGACTGTTATCGACGCAAAGTTGAAAAGCCAGCATGTGTGATGGTATGGGGGTGCATTAGTGCCCAAGGCATGGGTAACTTACACATCTGTGAAGGCACCATTAATGCTGAAAGGTACATACAGGTTTTGGAACAACATATGCTGCCATCTAAGCGCCGTCTTTTTCATGGACGCCCCTGCTTATTTCAGCAAGACAATGCCAAGCCACATTTAGCACGTGTTACAACAGCGTGGCTTCGTAAAAAAAAGAGTGCAGGTACTTTCCTGGCCCGCCTGCAGTCCAGACCTGTCTCCCATGGAAAATTATGAAGCGTAAAATACGACAGCGGGGAACCCGGACTGTTGAACGACTGAAGCTCTACATAAAACAAGAATGGGAAAGAATTCCATTTTCAAAGCTTCAACACGCTTCAACAGCTTCACGTGTTGTAACCATTAAATTCTAAGTTAATCATTAATTGCAAAAAAAAAACAAAAAACGCTTATGAGTTTGAACATCAAATATGTTGTCTTTGTAGGATATTCAACTGAATATGGGTTGAAAAGGATTTGCAAATCATTGTATTCTGTTTATATTTACATCTAACACAATTTCCCAACTCATACGGAAACGGGGTTTATAAATCAATCAATCAATCAATCAATGTTTACTTATATAGCCCTAAATCACTAGTGTCTCAAAGGGCTGCACAAACCACTACGACATCCTCGGTAGGCCCACATAAGGGCAAGGAAAACTCACACCCAGTGGGACGTCGGTGACAATGATGACTATGAGAACCTTGGAGAGGAGGAAAGCAATGGATGTCGAGCGGGTCTAACATGATACTGTGAAAGTTCAATCCATAATGGATCCAACACAGTCGCGAGAGTCCAGTCCAAAGCGGATCCAACACAGCAGCGAGAGTCCCGTTCACAGTGGAGCCAGCAGGAAACCATCCCAAGTGGAGGCTGATCAGCAGCGCAGAGATGTCCCCAGCCGATACACAGGCGAGCAGTACATGGCCACCGGATCGGACCGGACCCCCTCCACAAGGGAGAGTGGGACATAGAAGAAAAAGAAAAGAAACGGCAGATCAACTGGTCTAAAAAGGGAGTCTATTTAAAGGCTAGAGCATACAAATGAGTTTTAAGGTGAGACTTAAATGCTTCTACTGAGGTAGCATCTCGAACTGTTACCGGGAGGGCATTCCAGAGTACTGGAGCCCGAAATGAAAACGCTCTATAGCCCGCAGACTTTTTTTGGGCTTTGGGAATCACTAATAAGCCGGAGTCCTTTGAACGCAGATTTCTTGCCGGGACATATGGTACAATACAATCGGCAAGATAGGATGGAGCTAGACCGTGTAGTATTTTATACGTAAGTAGTAAAACCTTAAAGTCACATCTTAAGTGCACAGGAAGCCAGTGCAGGTGAGCCAGTATAGGTATATATGTATGTATATATGTATATAAAGGTATATACAGTATAGGTATATATGTATGTATATATGTATATAAAGGTATATACAGTATAGGTATATATGTATGTATATATGTATATAAAGGTATATACAGTATAGGTATATATGTATGTATATATGTATATAAAGGTATATACAGTATAGGTATATATGTATGTATATATGTATATAAAGGTATTATACAGTACAGGCGTAATGTGATCAAACTTTCTTGTTCTTGTCAAAAGTCTAGCAGCCGCATTTTGTACCAACTGTAATCTTTTAATGCTAGACATGGGGAGACCCGAAAATAATACGTTACAGTAGTCGAGGCGAGACGTAACAAACGCATGGATAATGATCTCAGCGTCTTTAGTGGACAGAATGGAGCGAATTTTAGCGATATTACTGAGATGAAAGAAGGCCGTTTTAGTAACGCTTTTAATGTGTGCCTCAAAGGAGA
The DNA here is from genome assembly GCF_033978795.1 of Nerophis ophidion. Lineage (NCBI taxonomy): Eukaryota > Metazoa > Chordata > Actinopteri > Syngnathiformes > Syngnathidae > Nerophis > Nerophis ophidion. The sequence continues at coordinate 19,493,893 of NC_084633.1, read as the reverse complement.
GAGTTGGGTCGAAGATAATACCCAGATTCTTTACCGTGTCGCCTTGTTTAATTGTTTGGTTGTCAAATGTTAGAGTTGTATTATTAAATAGAGTTCGGTGTCTAGCAGGACCGATAATCAGCATTTCCGTTTTTTTGGCGTTGAGTTGCAAAAAGTTAGCGGACATCCATTGTTTAAATAAAAACAATAGTGCAGTTCCCCTTTATATAAAAAGTAGCCAGAATACAATTTCTTGCCTGCTGCAGGACGGCCACATATGTGTACTCCGGCATGCATACATGGCTGCGGTGTTATGACGTAACGTGTCATCGCACCAGTGACACAAACGCGTGGATATTTGAAGCGGTGAGCCACAAATAGCATGAAGAAGTCGACTTGACCCCATGTTAATGTCCCTTTGGCAACATGCAATATTTGCATGCACAAAGCAGAGTCAGGATGTTGGCATGGAGGAGTGTGCGGGATGGGCATCAGGGACATGTGCCAGACAGACATGGAAGGTTGGCACGGGGCATTCCTGCTGGGCTTAGAACGAGGTTCCAGATGGAAAGACTATAGTTCCTCACGGTGCTGCTCCCAATAAACCTATTCGATGACTATAATTACTTTTTGTCAATCGTATTTTTTAAATCATTTTGTGCCTTCGGTCAGTTTGTGTTAGAATAATTATGTATAAGTTATCACACAACGCTTGTGCTTAAAGGCCGTTGCTATGGTTATTATCAATTGTGCTGACGTTGTACTTTTCCATATGTGCAAAATAGGGATGCACCGATTAAGTGTGAAGTGAAGCGCTTTACATAGTGAAACCCAATATCAAAGTTACATTTAAAACCGGTGTGGGTGGCACTGGGAGCAGGTGGGTAAAGTGTCTTGCCCAAGGACACAACGGCAGTGACTAGGATGGCGGAAGGGGGAATCGAACCTGAAACCCTCAAGTTGCTGGCAGAGTTGCTGTTGTTCCCAAAATCTTCACTTCCCTTATAATAAAGTTGTGAAGTGAAGTGAATTATATTTATATAGCGCTTTTTCTCTAGTGACTCAAAGCGCTTTACATAGTTAAACCCAATATCAAAGTTACATTTAAAACCGGTGTGGGTGGCACTGGGAGCAGGTGGGTAAAGTGTCTTGCCCAAGGACACAACGGCAGTGACTAGGATGGCGGAAGGGGGAATCGAACCTGAAACCCTCAAGTTGCTGGCAGAGTTGCTGTTGTTCCCAAAATCTTCACTTTCCTTATAATAAAGTTGTGAAGTGAAGTGAATTATATTTTATATAGCGCTTTTCTCTAGTGACTCAAAGCGCTTTAAATAGTGAAACCCAATATCTAAGTTACATTTAAAGCAGTGTGGGTGGCACTGGGAGCAGGTGGGTAAAGTGTCTTGCCCAAGGACACAACGGCAGTGACTAGGTTGGCGGAAGGGGGAATCGAACCTGAAACCCTCAAGTTGCTGGCAGAGTTGCTGTTGTTCCCAAAATCTTCACTTTCCTTGTAATAAAGTTGTGAAGTGAATTATATTTTATATAGCGCTTTTCTCTAGTGACTCAAAGCGCTTTACATAGTGAAACCCGATATCTAAGTTACATTTAAAGCAGTGTGGGTGGCACTGGGAGCAGGTTCGATTCCCGTCTTGCCCAAGGACACAACAGTAGTGATTAGGATGGCGGAAGCGGGAATTGAACCTTCAACCCTCAAGTTGCTGGCAGAGTTGCTGTTGTTCCCAAAATCTGCACTTTCCTTATAATAAAGTTGTGAAGTGAAATTAATTATATTTTATATAGCGCTTTTCTCTAGTGACTCAAAGCGCTTTACATAGTGAAACCCAATATCTAAGTTACATTTAAAGCAGTGTGGGTGGCACTGGGAGCAGGTGGGTAAAGTGTCTTGCCCAAGGACACAACGGCAGTGACTAGGATGACGGAAGCGGGGAATCGAACCTGCAACCCTCAAGTTGCTGGCAGAGTTGCTGTTGTTCCCAAAATCTTCACTTTCCTTATAATAAAGTTGTGAAGTGAGGTGAATTATATTTTATATAGCGCTTTTCTCTAGTGACTCAAAGCGCTTTACATAGTGAAACCCAATATCTAAGTTACATTTAAAGCAGTGTGGGTGGCACTGGGAGCAGGTTCGATTCCCGTCTTGCCCAAGGACACAACGGCAGTGACCAGGATGACGGAAGCGGGAATCGAACCTGCAACCCTCAAGTTGCTGGCAGAGTTGCTGTTGTTCCCAAAATCTTCACTTTCCTTATAATAAAGTTGTGAAGTGAAGTGAATTATATTTTATATAGCGCTTTTCTCTAGTGACTCAAAGCGCTTTACATAGTGAAACCCAATATCTAAGTTACATTTAAAGCAGTGTGGGTGGCACTGGGAGCAGGTGGGTAAAGTGTCTTGCCCAAGGACACAACGGCAGTGACTAGGATGGCGGAAGCGGGAATCGAACCTGCAACCTTCAAGTTGCTGGCACGGCCACTCTACCAACCGAGCTATGCCAACCTAAATACAGAGTCTGGGAAAACTGGCGTGCACAAGCGATCCCTCAGAAAGCTGGCGTGCACATCACTTGTGCACGCCAGTTTTCCGAGACTCTTATTTTGTTAGCGCAGGCAGCATGAAGCAGGGCTTTTATTGTGAAGATAGGAAATGTGCAGTCGGCCTTTAGAGTTTTGACGGAAGGGACGGCGCGAAAGTCTGTTGAAATAAAAAGTGTTTCTGGCCTTCCTCTCTGTCATTTTTTCATAATAATGAACTGGCAGCAGCCAGCGTCATCTCACAAGACCCTCGGGTGCCGTGAATGTCAATCAAGCAAGCTACGGAATTTGCCGCCAATGTTTTTCTTGTAAAGTGTATGGAAGCTGGATGAATTAGATGCCAAAAAGCAACCACTTTCATGTGGTATTGTACAGAAAGGACAACTTTTTTTCTCCTCCATTTGAAAATGTGGGCGTTATCATCATTACTGTCTGATTCCAATCAATGCAAGTCATCAGAATCAGGTAATACACCAACTTATATTCTTGTCTTTGTGAAAGAAAGACATCTATATGTGTTACACATGCTTGTGTTATCATTAAACACATTTAACTTGTTTACAAAAATGTCTCTTTCATAAATAAATAAATATAAATGATATATATAAATGAGGTAGATCCCCTCGAGTTGGTCAATTGAAAAGTAGCTCGCCTGCAGAAAAAGTCTGGGCACCCCTGGCCTAATATAAATGAAAAACTTTGTGCTTTTTTTGAAAAGCAAAGGCTACTGGAATATTAAAAAAATGTCAATATTCAATAAAAAATCACTTTATTTGAAAAACATGTCTAAATATTTATTCTAGGCTATTTATGCAATATAAAAAAAATGGTGAAAAACTGCATTCATTATTCGGCTTCGGCCACAAATTTTCATTTCGGTGCATCCTTAGTGCAAAAGGCACAAGTTGCAATCTTGCTTTGCGAGTTGTCTCGTGTTGGGGACGCCTGCACTAAAACATTAAAAAAACAAAACAAAACAAAAATCTTAAAAAAACACGATTTTACGGTAAAAACAAAACAAAACAACAACAACTGGCAGTACCTTGCATGGACGTTCTGTCATGTCTTGTGATCATGTTTTGTTTAGTTATGTTCTGTTTCAGCTTAAGACTCCATTGTTTCCCGTTTTTGCACACTTCCTTGTTTGTTTTGTTTCCATGACTACCCGGTCTCACGTTTTGCACTCGCACACCTGTCACTAATCACGTCTATTATTTAAACCGAAAGTTGCCCGGAAATGAGCTGGCGACATCTGTCAAGACTAGAACTTGGGCGAGGGTTGTTTTCCCGAGGTGCAAAGTGATTGGAGTGGACAAGGCGTAAAGGTAAAGACGTATTTAATTTTACTCATAAAAAGGAACAAACAAGGAAGTGCAAAAAACGGGAACAATGGAGTCTTAAGCAAAACAGCTAAACAAAAGATGATCACAAGACATGACGGATTGTTTTTTTGTTTGATTCTTTTTATGAGTCAAATTAAATACGTCTTTACCTTCACGCCGTGTGCACTCCATCGCTTTGCATCTCGAGAAAACAACCCTCACCCAAGTCCTAGTCTTGACAGATGCCGCCAGCTCATTTCCGGGCAACTTTAGGTTTAAATAATAGACGTGATTAATGACAGGTGTGCCAGTGCAAAATGTGAGACAGGTGCGTGACATGAGGACAGGTGAAAACTAAATGGTTAGTCATGGAAACAAAGCAAACAAGGAAGTGCAAAAACGGGAAACAATGGAGTCTTAAGCAAAACAGAACATAACTAAACAAAACATGACATTTTCCAGCTACAAACTGTGGTATTGTTTCTCTATTCCATTCCATTTCTTTTTTATATGCTGTAAAAAAACAAACACTGCATTTACTCAAAAATTCTGGTGACTGAGCTGCCAGTTTTTAAAGTAAAGTTGGAATATTTTTTTTGCAGCTTATGTAAAAAAATATATATTTTTAATGTTTATGTATATATATATATATATATATATATATATATATCAGGGTTTCCCACACATTCATTTATTTGTGGCGGCCCGCCGCGAAAGAATTACATCCATCCATCCATTTCTACCGCTTATTCCCTTTTGGGGTCGCGGGGGGCGCTGGCGCCTATCTCAGCTACAATCGGGCGGAAGGCGGGGTACACCCTGGACAAGTCGCCACCTCATCACAGGGCCAACACAGATAGACAGACAACATTCACACTCACATTCACACACTAGGGCCAATTTAGTGTTGCCAATCAACCTATCCCCAGGTGCATGTCTTTGGAAGTGGGAGGAAGCCGGAGTACCCGGAGGGAACCCACGGCCACCACAAAAAAAAAATATATATATATATATATATATATATATATTTTTTTTTTTTTTTCTTTCGACTTTTGACTGTCTGTGAATGGAGCTTGTAGTTACATATTATATAAATATGTAAATATTATATAAATATGTATATACATATGTACATAAAGTGTTGTAATTATATTCCAACTCCGCATTCTTCTTGGTAATCCCCGCTGTGTATATATATATATATATATATATATATATATATATATATATATATACATACATACATACATACATACATACATACATACATATATATATATATATATGTATATATACATATATCCATCCATCCATCCATCTTCTTCCGCTTATCCGAGGTCGGGTTGCGGGGGCAGCAGCCTAAGCAGGGAAGCCCAGACTTCCCTCTCCCCAGCCACTTCGTCTAGCTCTTCCCGGGGGATCCCGAGGCGTTCCCAGGCCAGCCGGGAGACATAGTCTTCCCAACGTGTCCTGGGTCTTCCCCGTGGCCTCCTACCGGTTGGACGTGCCCTAAACACCTCCCTAGGGAGGCGTTCGGGTGGCATCCTGACCAGATGCCCGAACCACCTCATCTGGCTCCTCTCCATGTGGAGGAGCAGCGGCTTTACTTTGAGTTCCTCCCGGATGGCAGAACTTCTCACTCTCTCTAATTTGGGCCGCTTGTACCCGTGATCTTATCCTTTCGGTCATGACCCAAAGCTCATGACCATAGGTGAGGATGGGAACGTAGATCGACCGGTAAATTGAGAGCTTTGCCTTCCGGCTCAGCTCCTTCTTCACCACAACGGATCGGTACAACGTCCGCATTACTGAAGACGCCGCACCGATCCGCCTGTCGATCTCACGATCCACTCTTCCCTCACTCGTGAACAAGACTCCTAGGTATACATATATATATATATATATATATATGGCGGTACATGTTATTTACCATAGTTTGAGAATAAGCGTGCTAATAAAGTTGACAAACGGTGGACGTGGCGACCACAGAAAGACGAAGTCTCACCATGGGAGAAGTCAGTTTGTCCGCTCAAAGCAGACCCGAAACACCATCATTCTTCTAGAACCTTCACTCTCAACTACTGTACACCAAAGTACTGCACCCTCCAATAAAACTGGGGCACAGACGACAGTTATTTTTCCATCACTTTCTCTGTGATATTTTTATACCTGCCGCACTCACCGGGCTGTCTGATTTATATCTTTTACGGCGGCGGGCATTATTATTTTTCGGGCTAAATAAAGAATTGATAGTGACAGGCTAGGCATGAGACAAAATAGTCAACAAGGGAATTGAAACTTGGATGAACTGAAGAGGAGTCGTGGTGACACATCTGAACATTTCCTGGTTAAGACACACTCCCATAAATGAGTAAATTGATGATAACAATCTCTACAATCTGAAATAGAGCAGCCAATAGGGACCGAATGTCCCTATGGGACAGAGGACCCTATTGTATTTTGTAAAGTTTTATTATTATTATACCGCCGCCACTTTGAGCTGTAATTTGACCCCCTTAACATGCTTCAAAACTCACCAAATTTAACACACACATAAGGACTGGCGAAAATTGCGAGCTAATAAAAAACCAAACCCCAAAACTCAAAATTGCGCTCTAGCGCCCCCTAGGAATAAAACACAGACAAAACTGCTTGTAACTTCCGTTAAGAATGTCGTAGAGACATGAAACAAAAACTTCTATGCAGGCCTGACTTAGACCTGAAATTCATACACTGACATCCTTTAGCAAAAATCAACAGGAAGTTTGCAATTCGCCCTTCAAAACAAAAGTTTCCTAAAAAATGTCAATTTTGCCTCTTTGAGCTGGAATTTGACCCCCTTAAAATGCTTCAAAACTCACCAAACTGGACACACACATCAGGACTGGCAAAAATTGCGAGCTAATAAAAAACCAAACCCCAAAACTTAAAATTGCGCTCTAGCGCTAGCTAGGAAAAAACACAGACAAAAACTGCTTGTAACTTCCGTTAAGAATGTCGAAGATACATGAAACAAAAACTTTTATGTAGGCCTGACTTAGACCTAAAATTCATACACTGACATCCTTTAGCAAAAATCAACAGGAAGTTTGCAATTCCCCTTTCAAAACAAAAGTTTGCTAAAAAATGTCAATTTTGCCTCTTTGAGCTGGAATTTGACCCACTTAAAATGCTTCAAAACTTACCAAACTGTACACACACATCAGGACTGGTGAACATTACGATCTAATAAAATAAAAAACCCAAAACTTAAAACTACGCTGTAACACCCTATAGGAATGAAACACAGAGAAAACTGCTCCTAGGAAGAAAACACAGACAAAACTGCTTGTAACTTCCGTTAAGAATGTCGAAGAGACATGAAACAAAAACTTCTATGCAGGCCTGACTTAGACCTGAAATTCATACAATGACATCTTTTAGCGAAAATCAACAGGAAGTTTGCAATTCGCCCTTCAAAACAAAAGTTTCCTAAAAAATGTCAATTTTGCCTCTTTAAGCTGTAATTTGACCCACTTAAAATACTTCAAAACTCACCAAACTGGACAAACAAATCAGGACTGGAGAAAATTGCGAGCTAATAAAAAACCAAACCCCAAAACTCAAAATTACGCTCTAGCGCCCCCTAGGAATAAAAAAACAGACAAAACTGCTTGTAACTTCCGTTAAGAATGTCGTAGAGACATGAAACAAAAACTTATATGCAGGCCTGACTTAGACCTGAAATTCATACAATGACATCTTTTAGCACAAATCAACAGGAAGTTTGCAATTCGCCCTTCAAAACAAAAGTTTCCTAAAAAATGTCAATTTTGCCTCTTTGAGCTGGAATTTGACCCTCTTAAAATGCTTCAAAACTCACCAAACTGTACACACACATCAGGACTGGTGAACATTACGAACTAATAAAATAAAATAAAAACCCCGAAACTTAAAATTGCGCTGTAACACTCTATAGGAATGAAACACAGAGAAAACTGCTCCTAGGAAGAAAACACAGACAAAACTGCTTGTAACTTCCGGTAGGAGTGTCGTAGAGACATGAAACAAAAACTTCTATGCAGGCCTGACTTAGACCTGAAATTCATACACTGACATCCTTTAGCAAAATTCAACAGGAAGTTTGCAATTCCCCCTTCAAAACAAAAGTTTCCTAAAAAATTTCATTTTTTGCCTCTTTCAGCTGTAATTTGACCCCCTTAAAATGCTTCAAAACTCACCAAACTGTACACACACATCAGGACTGGTGAACATTACGAACTAATAAAATAAAATAAAAACCCCGAAACTTAAAATTGCGCTGTAACACCCTATAGGAATAAAACACAGAGAAAACTGCTCCTAGGAAGAAAACACAGACACAACTGCTTGTAACTTCCGGTAGGAGTGTCGTAGAGACATGAAACAAAAACTTCTATGTAGGCCTGACTTAGACCTGAAATTCATACACTGACATCCTTTAGCAAAAATCAACAGGAAGTTTGCAATTCCCCTTTCAAAACCAAAGTTTCCTAAAAAATGTCATTTTTGCCTCTTTCAGCTGTAATTTGACCCCCGTAAAATACTTCAAAACTCACCAAACTGGACAAACAAATCAGGACTGGAGAAAATTGCGAGCTAATAAAAAACCAAACCCCAAAACTCAAAATTACGCTCTAGCGCCCCCTAGGAATAAAACACAGACAAAACTGCTCCAAGGACAAAAACAAAGACAAAAGTCGTAGAGACATGAAACAAAAACATCTATGTAGGTCTCACTTAGACCTACATTTCATTAATTTACATCCTTCAGCAAAAATCAACATTTTGATTACCCCTTCAAAACAAAAGTTTTGTAAAAACCCATCACCTTTTTTCAAACATTATCTCCTCTGAGCTTTTTTTTTGTGTCGGCTTCAAACTCGCACAGGAGAGAGATTGAACCCTTCTGAATAAAAGTTGAGAAAGAAGTTTTAATAACTGTTCCGGTTTTGATTTTACGAGCCTTCAAAGAATCCCTGCGCTGACGCTGCTGCCGTCTCAAGATGGCCGCTTAAAAGCAGGAAGAAATAAATAGAGCTAAAACTATAAACCCCGTTTCCATGTGAGTTGGGAAATTGTGTTAGATGTAAATATAAACAGAATACAATGATTTGCAAATCATTTTCAACCCATATTCAGTTGAATATGCTACAAAGACAACATATTTGATGTTCAATGTGATAAACATTTTTTTTTTTTTTTGCAAATGATCATTAACTTTAGAATTTGATGCCAGCAACACGTGACAAAGAAGTTGGGAAAGGTGGCAATAAATACTGATAAAGTTGAGGAATGCTCATCAAACACTTATTTGGAACATCCCACAGGTGTGCAGGCTAATTGGGAACAGGTGGGTGCCATGATTGGGTATAAAAACAGCTTCCCCAAAAAACGCTCAGTCTTTCACAAGAAAGGATGGGGCGAGGTACACCCCTTTGTCCACAACTGTGTGAGCAAATAGTCAAACAGTTTAAGAACAACCTTTCTCAAAGTGCAATTGCAAGAAATGTAGGGATTTCAACATCTACGCTCCATAATATCATCAAAAGGTTCAGAGAATCTGGAAAAATCACTCCACGTAAGCGGCATGGCCGGAAACCAACATTGAATGACCGCGACCTTCGATCCCTCAGACGGCACTGTATCAAAAACCGACATCAATCACTAAAGGATATCACCACATGGGCTCAGGAACACTTCAGAAAACCACTGTCACTCAATACAGTTTGTCGCTACATCTGTAAGTCCAAGTTAAAGCTCTACTATGCAAAGCGAAAGCCATTTATCAACAACATCCAGAAACGCCTGGGCCCAAGATCATCTAAGATGGACTGATGCAAAGTGGAAAAGTCTTCTGTGGTCTGATGAGTCCACAATTCAAATTTTGGGGGGAAATATTCGACATCGTGTCAATCCGGACCAAAGGGGAAGCGAACCATCCAGACTGTTATCGACGCAAATCTGAATAGCCAGCATGTGTGATGGTATGGGGGTGCATTAGTGCCCAAGGCATGGGTAACTTACACATCTGTGAAAGCACCATTAATGCTGAAAGGTACATACAGGTTTTGGAACAACATATGCTGCCATCTAAGCGCCGTCTTTTTCATGGACGCCCCTGCTTATTTCAGCAAGACAATGCCAAGCCATATTCAGCACGTGTTACAACAGCGTGGCTTCGTCAAAAAAGAGAGCGGGTACTTTCCTGGCCCGCCTGCAGTCCAGACCTGTCTCCCATGGAAAATTATGAAACGTAAAATACGACAGCGGAGACCCCGGACTGTTGAAGAACTGAAGCTCTACATAAAACAAGAATGGGAAAGAATTCCACTTTCAAAGCTTCAACAATTAGTTTCCTCAGTTCCCAAACGTTTATTGAGTGTTGTTAAAAGAAAAGGTGATGTAACACAGTAGTGAACATGCCCTTTCCCAACTACTTTGTGTTGCAGCCATGAAATTCGAAGTTATTTATTATTATGCAAAAAAAAAAAACCATCAAATATGTTGTCTTTGTAGCATATTCAACTGAATATGGGTTGAAAAGGATTTGCAAATCATTGTATTCTGTTTATATTTACATCTAACACCATTTCCCAACTCATATGGAAACGGGGTTTGTAGTTATAAAGGATTTTCGAATTGTTGCTATTTTTAGAATATTTAAAAGAAAAAATCTCAGGTACCCCTTGGCATACCTTCAAGTACCCCCAGGGGTAGGCGTGCCCCCATTTGAGAACCACTGCTCTAACGGACCAGACTCAATGCTACCTCTCCATCACTCAGTCTTACAGTCGCCGTTTGAGAAAACAATACTTGTCTCTTGGTGGGGCGGCATAGCTCGGTTGGTAGAGTGGCCGTGCCAGCAACTTGAGGGTTGCAGGTTCGATTCCCGCTTCTGCCAATCTACTCACTGCCGTTGTGGTCTTGGGCAAGACACTTTACCCACCTGCTCCCAGTGCCACCCACACTGCTTTAAATGTAACTTAGATATTGGGTTTCACTATGTAAAGCGCTTTGAGTCACTAGAGAAAAGCGCTATATAAAATATAATTCACTTCACTTCACAACTTTATTATAAGGAAAGTGAAGATTTTGGGAACAACAGCAACTCTGCCAGCAACTTGAGGGTTGAAGGTTCAATTCCCGCTTCCGCCAACCTAGTCACTGCCGTTGTGTCCTTGGGCAAGACGGGAATCGAACCTGCTCCCAGTGCCACCCACACTGCTTTAAATGTAACTTAGATATTGGGTTTCACTATGTAAAGCGCTTTGAGTCACTAGAGAAAAGCGCTATATAAAATATAATTCACTTCACAACTTTATTATAAGGAAAGTGAAGATTTTGGGAACAACAGCAACTCTGCCAGCAACTTGAGGGTTGCAGGTTCGATTCCCCCTTCCGCCATCCTAGTCACTGCCGTTGTGTCCTTGGGCAAGACACTTTACCCACCTGCTCCCAGTGCCACCCACACTGCTTTAAATGAAACTTAGATATTGGGTTTCACTATGTAAAGCGCTTTGAGTCACTAGAGAAAAGCGCTATATAAAATATAATTCACTTCACTTCACAACTTTATTATAAGGAAAGTGAAGATTTTGGGAACAACAGCAACTTGAGGGTTGCAGGTTCGATTCCCGCTTCCCCCAACCTAGTCACTGCCGTTGTGTCCTTGGGCAAGGCACATTACCCACCTGCCCCCAGTGCCACCCATACTGCTTTAAATGTAACTTAGATATTGGGTATGTAAAGCGCTTTGAGTCACTGGAGAAAAGCGCTATATAAAATATAATTCACTTCACTTCACAACTTTATTATAAGGAAAGTGAAGATTTTGGGAACAACAGCAACTTGAGGGTTGCAGGTTCAATTCCCCGCTTCCGCCATCCTAGTCACTGCTGTTGTGTCCTTGGGCAAGACGGGAATCGAACCTGCTCCCAGTGCCACCCACACTGCTTTAAATGTAACTTAGATATTGGGTTTCACTATGTAAAGCGCTTTGAGTCACTAGAGAAAAGCGCTATATAAATATAATTCACTTCACTTCTTCCAGCCAGTTTCCCGTCTAGGAAAAAATTCTGCGTTTCAAAGCCAGCTTCTCAGCAATCACTTTTGATCACGGCCCAGTTGGCCCGGGCGCCGTTTATCCGCGTTGGCGGGGGAATTGAACGTTACAGCAAGAGAGACGTAGAACTGATATATATATATATTTTTTTTTTCTGCCCCTTTTCATGTGGAACACGCCTTCGCCCGAGGATATGCGACGCCTTCCCCCAAGACCAGCGCCACAATGGTAATTAACGCAGGCGTCTGTTGAAGTTCATCAAGAAGCAGGCAGACATCACAAGAAGATGGCGGCAGACGCTCACAAATCCGCCAGCCTCGCTGAACCCGGCGTTTTGGTGCATTGTGGGACAAACGTGGACTTACTTCATGGGTTTGAACAGAGCTTGGGCGTAGTTCTGGAAGGTCATGATCAACTTGAGCTGGGTGCCTCCTGATTTCATGGCTGCCGAAGACAAAAAAAATAAAAAAAATCAGTACAAATGTGAAAAAAAAATATGGCCTTTTTTAAATCTTTTTAAATATCTCAATATTTTTTAGGCCGTATCGCGATACACGATATATATCTGGATATTTTGCCATAGCCTTGAGTTACAACTTGATGCATATAGCTCGGTTGGTGGAGTGGCGGTGCTAGCAACTTGAGGGTTGCAGGTTCGATTCCCGCTTCCGCCATCCTAGTCACTGCCGTTGTGTCCTTGGGCAAGACACTTTACCCACACTGCTTTAAATTAGGGGTTCACCGAAATGAAAATTTGTGGCCGAAGCCGAATACAATTTAAACGCTTGGCCGAATACCGAATAATGAATGCAGTTTTTCCCAAAAAATTTAATATTGCATAAATAGCCTAGAAAAATATTTAGACATGTTTTTCAAATAAAGTAATTTTTTTTTTAATATTGACATTTTTCTAATATTCCAGTAGTCTTTGCTTTTCAAAAAAAAGCACCGTTTTTCATTTATATTAGGCCTTCAAACAAAACATGCATTCAAGAAAAATAAATAAAGTGCATTAAAGTGGATAAACCCACAACAAATGAACTATTGTCATTTCACAAGTTCGCTCTTTTATACCACTTTTTATGTTTAAAATTGTTTTCCATAGTATTTTTTAAATGTGCCACACTTTGGACACCCCTGATCTATAACCTGCCGTCTCGTCCGCCTCTCCAGCGTGCCGGCCCAGTCACATTTTATATGTGGCTTCTGCAAGCCTACGGAAGTGAATGCAAGGCATATTTGATCAACAGCCATACAGGTCACACTGAGGGTGGCCGTATAAACAACTTTATCACTGTTAAAAATGTGCGCCACACTGTGAACCCACACCAAACAAGATTGACAAACACATTTTGGGAGAACATCCGCACCGTACCACAACGTAACACAATGGTCTCGAGATCAACTTCAGATCTATTCGTCAATTATGCGTTTTTTTTGTTGTTTATGTTTTTTGTTTGTTCGTTTTAGGCCATTCATTAAAAAACAAACAAAAAAACAGCTCAGTTTTTCATATGGCAAACACAAAATATGCAACATTTGGCCCCGAAAATATCTCAAAGTGGAATATTTAATGTGACGTAATTGGAGCCTTGAATACGAAAATAATTCATAATTGATTTTGATTCACTATTATTATTTTTTTTTAAGAAAGAAACAGCCTGCATGGCAGCTTTGTGTTATTAGAGTAAACATTGCAAAATGTTCTTGTTAAATTTCACCTGTTTGCTCTTTTATACCACTTTTTATGTTTAACATTTTTTTTCATAGTATTGTTAAAATGTGCCTTGGGGCGGTTAAAAAATGGCCCCCGGGCCGCACTTTGGACACCCCTGATCTATAACGTGCCGGCCCAGTCACATTTTATATGTGGCTTCTGCAAGCCTACGGAAGTGACTGCAAGGCATACTTGGTCAACAGCCATACAGGTCACACTGAGGGTGGCCGTATAAACAACTTTATTACTGTTAAAAATTAACGCCACACTGTGAACCCACACCAAACAAGATTGACAAACACATTTTGGGAGAACATCCGCACCGTAACACAACAGAACAAATATCCAGAATCCAATGAAACCCTAATTATTCCGGGCTACAATAGGGGTATATTGTATATTGTAGCCCGGAATAGTTAGGGTTGCATTGGATTCTGGGTATCTGTTCTGTTGTGTTTATGTTGTGTTACGGTGTGGATGTTCTCCCAAAATGTTTGTCATTCTTGTTTGGCGTGGGTTCACAGTGTGGCGCACATTTTTAACAGTGATAACGTTGTTTATACGGCCACCCTCAGTGTGACCTGTGTGGCTGTTGATCAACTACGTCTTGCAGTCGCTTTTGCAAAATGTGGCTGGGGCTGGCACGCAGTTTGTACAGGTTGTAGAGGGCTTCCAAGGCAGTGCCTCCACGGTGCCACCACAATAATGTTGTATGGGTAAAATGCGGGGGAAATTATTTAATCTCTGTAGTATCGTTAAAATTTGTTCCATTTTGTTTACTCGCGGTTTTATACTAATACGGGTATACCGCCGAACCCTAGTCCGTGTCAGGCTTGTCCCTGACAGTTTGGCTATGTTAGTTTTTTCCTCTGCATTTGTCTTTGTTCCTGTCAGCTTTTTCCCTTCTTGTGGCTGATTGGCACCTGGACACACCTGGTGTCAATCAGCCTGGCACTTTTTAGACCTGCTTTCCCCTCCAGTCAGTGCTGGATTATTCTCATTAATACTTGTCGCTCCTAACGGTTGTTTGTCGCTAATGCCTCTTGTCGTTCCTACTTGTCGTGTTCGGAAATCGGTTAAAAAAATAGATGGTCTTTTTTCTGCACCATCAAGGTATATATTGACGCTTACATAGGTCTGCTGATAATGTTCCCCTTTAAAGATTGCACATGACTGAAGTTGGCCAGAGTGATGACTGTAACCACAATTGACCTCGTTTTAATGCTCGTTTTTTTGTTTTTTTTAATAATACAAAATAAAAAGGGGTCCTAAATCCCAACAAATCTCAGTTTATTGTTTCTCTGCTGACGTGCGACGACATGACATCGGTGAACCGCGACAAGGCCCTCCTGAAACCCATCTCTTTTCATATTAGACGGATAATACACCCGTTTCTGTTGACCCACAATCCATCTTTCCCCTCTACAAATTAATCACGGCCTGCCTCTCTTTTTTTTTCCCCTCTTCCCCTCCTCCGAGCATCCCGTCCCCACGGCAACGCCACGTCAGATTCGCGCCTGACGCGGCGGTGATGAATCCACCTGCGTAACGTCGCAGGACGAGCGCGTATGATTTATGAGCCTCGCCCGAGCCTGAACAAAAAGGCCCGCTTGTGCAGACAGAAAAGGCAACGTGAACTCCCCCCTGAGGGAAAAAAACGCAAAATTTGTGAACCCACACCAAACAAGAATGACAAACACATTTTGGGAGAACATCCGCACCGTGACATGACATGAACACAACAGAACAAATACCCAGAACCCCTTGCAGCACTAACTCTTCCGGGACTCTACAATATTCACCCACCCGTAAATGTTGCATGGATTCGCGCTTGACGCGGCGGTGATGAATCCACCTGCGTAACGTCGCAGGACGAGCGCGTGTGATTTATGAGCCTCGCCCGAGCCTGAACAAAAAGGCCCGCTTGTGCAGACAGAAAAGGCAACGTGAACTCCCCCCTGAGGGAAAAAAAACGCAAAATTTGTCTCTTTGCTTCGCAGTTTTGGTGTGAACCCACACCAAACAAGAATGACAAACACATTTTGGGAGAACATCCGCACCGTGACATGACATGAACACAACAGAACAAATACCCAGAATCCCTTGCAGCACTAACTCTTCCGGGACTCTACAATATTCACCCACCCGTAAATGTTGCATGGATTCGCGCCTGACGCGGCGGTGATGAATCCACCTGCGTAACGTCGCAGGACGAGCGCGTGTGATTTATGAGCCTCGCCCGAGCCTGAACAAAAAGGCCCGCTTGTGCAGACAGAAAAGGCAACGTGAACTCCCTCCTGAGGGAAAAAAACGTAAGCTGTGTCTCTTTGCTTTGCAGTTTTGGTGTGAACCCACACCAAACAAGAATGACAAACACATTTTGGGAGAACATCCGCACCGTGACATGACATGAACACAGCAGAACAAATACCCAGAACCCCTTGCAGCACTAACTCTTCTGGGACTCTACAATATTCACCCACCCGTAAATGTTGCATAAATTCGCGCCTGACGCGGCGGTGATGAATCCACCTGTGTAACGTCGCAGGACGAGCGCGTGTGATTTATGAGCCACGCCCGAGCCTGAACAAAAAGGCCCGCTTGTGCAGACAGAAAAGGCAACGTGAACTCCCCCCTGAGGGAAAAAAAACGCAAAATTTGTCTCTTTGCTTCGCAGTTTTGGTGTGAACCCACAACAAACAAGAATGACAAACACATTTTGGGAGAACATCCGCACCGTGACATGACATAAACACAACAGAACAAATACCCAGAACCCCTTGCAGCACTAACTCTTCCGGGACTCTACAATATTCACCCACCTGTAAATGTTGCATAGATGATATTTTACACATCATCTTCAAGTCACTCTCTGACAGTCGCCTCCGGATGCGCCGTTTTGTAGGCGGTTTTATTTACGTGGCTCACCTTCGACGGCGTCTTCTCCCCGTCATCTTTGTTGTAGCGGTGTAGCGTGCAAGGACGGCAGGGGAAAAATTGTCAAAAGATGGAGCTAACTGTTTTAATGACATTCAGACTTGGCTTCCATTATTAACGGAGCAGCATCTCCTCATCCGGAAACAACACCAGAAATGTGTCCCGTGAAAAAACGTCCGACCGGAACTCTCTAATAACTAAAGTTCCTTGGGTGAATAATGTAAACTCACAACACCGGTATGTTTTAACGCTTTCATGGCGTGTTTACTGACAGATATAAGTACGAACTTTACACAACTTTATATTATAAATGGCAACAGCGGAGGATGAATGTCCCATAACAAGAAGATAGAGAAAAAGAAGCTTATCAACAACGGACTACAACGTGCACAATTTTTCAGGATTTATGCAGATCCCAAATACAGATCAGCAGATACCAGACGGTAAGACAAGTTACTTTTGCGTAACAATGCGAAACAAAACGCTAGATAATATGTCTTACCTTATACACACACACCATAATAATACTTGTATGTTGAAGCACATTAAACAGTGCAGTCTACACTTAGCTCTTATGTTTGACTGCCATCTACTGGTCACACTTACCACTACACCATGTACCAAATAAAATAGCTAAGAAAAATAAACGTATTTCTTTCATTCCGGTTCGAAGTTACACTACCTAGCCAGCCATTAGCGCACCAGCTTTGCCTCACCAATAAATTAGCAGTGTGATCGGTCCGTGAGAATATCAAAGTTAGGGAATAAGCGGTAGAAAAATGGATGGATGGATGGGTTGTCAATCATGGATTTAAAATAATATAAGACAATATACTTAACGTTCGAACTGAAAAAACGTTATTTTTTTTGCAAATATTAGCTCAGTTGGAAAAAAAGCTGGCAAAAGAGGCAAAAAAGACTGAGAAAGCTGAGGAATGCTCATCAAAGACTTATTTAGAAAATCCCAGAGGTGAACAGGCTAATTAAGAACAGGTGGGTGCCATGATTGGATATAAAAAGCAGCTCCCATGAAATGCTAAGTCATTTACAAACAAGGACGGGGGGAGGGTCACCACTTTGTCAACAAATGCGTGAGCAAAGTGTCGAAGAGTTTAAATTATTGCAATGGATTTAGGGATTTCCCGATCTACGGTCCGTAATATCATCAAAAGGTTCAGAGAATCTGGAAAAATCACTGCACATTAGCAATGACATTACAGACTTTCTGTCCCTCAGGCGGTACTGCATCAAAAGGAGACATCAGTGTGTGAAGAATATCACCACATGGACTCAGGAACACTTCAGAAAACCACTGTCAGTAACTACAGGTCCTCGCTAGATCTGTAAGTGCAAGTTAAAGCTCTACTATGCAAAGCGAAAGCCATTTATCAACAACACCCGGAAACGCCGCCCGGCTTCGCTGGGCCTGAGCTCATCTAAGATGGACTGATGCAAAGTGGAAAAGTGTTCCTTGGTCTGATGAGTCCACATTTTAAATTGTTTTTGGAAACTGTGGACGTCGTGACCTCCGGACCAAAGAGGTTTCAACTTTGTTCTAGGCACAAAGTTGAAAAGCCATCATCTGTGATGGTATGTGGGTGTATTAGTGTGAAGTGAAGTGAATTATATTTATATAGCGCTTTTCTCTAGTGACTCAAAGCGCTTTACATAGTGAAACCCAATATCTAAGTTACATTTAAACCAGTGTGGGTGGCACTCGGAGCAGGTGGGTAATGTACCTTGCCCAAGGACACAACGGCAGTGACTAGGATGGCGAAAGTGGGAATTGAACCTGCAACCCTCAAGTTGCTGGCACGGCCGCTCTACCAAACGAGCCATACCGCCCCACAGTGGTCTAAGGCATGGATAAATTACTCATCTGTGAAGGCACCATTAATGCTGAAAGGTACATACAAGTTTTGGTAGCAACATATGCTGCCGTCCAAGCAACGTTATCGTGGACGCCCCTGCTTATTTCAGCAAGACAATGCCCTACCTGACTCCCATTGAAAATGCGTGGCGTATTATGAAGCCTAAAATACCACAACCGAGACCCCGAACTGTTGAACAACTTAAACTGTACATCAAGCAAGAATGGGAAAGAATTCCAACTGAAAAGCTTCAAAAATATGTTCCTCAGTTCCCAAACATTTACTGAGTGTTGTGGAGGGGGTCCGGTCCGATGACCATGGATGAAGTACTTGACTGTCCAGAGTCGAGACCCAGGATGGACCGCTCGTCGGGACCCAGGATGGACCGCTCGCCTGTATTGGTTGGGGGACATCTCTACGCTGCTGATCCGCTTGTGATGGTTTCCTGTGGACGGACTCTCGCTGCTGTCTTGGAGCCACTATGGATTGAACTTTCACAGTATCATGTTAGACCCGCTCGACATCCATTGCTTTCGGTCCCCTAGAGGGGGGGGGGGGTTGCCCACATCTGAGGTCCTCTCCAAGTTTCTCATAGTCAGCATTGTCACTGGCGTCCCACTGGATGTGAATTCTCCCTGCCCACTGGGTGTGAGTTTTCCTTGCCCTTTTGTGGGTTCTTCCGAGGATGTCGTAGTCGTAATGATTTGTGCAGTCCTTTGAGACATTTGTGATTTGGGGCTATATAAATAAACATTGATTGATTGATTGATTAAGGGAGGTTAATTAAGAATGTTTTAATAGTTTCATTAGTTAGTCTTCAGGGGGGGCAGCACGGTGGAACAGGGGTTAGTGCTGATGCCTACCAATAGGCTTGAGGTCTTTCTGTGTGGTGTTTGCATGTTCTACCCGGGACTGTGTGGATTCCCTAGGATGTTTTCCCGCACTGGACTATAAGCCATACTCGCCAACCCTCCCGGATTTTAAGTCTCACCTTAAAACTCATCTGTATACTCTAGCCTTTAAATAGACCTCCTTTTTAGACCAGTTGATCTGCCGCTTCTTTTCTTTCTCCTATGTCCCCCCCCCTCCCTTGTGGAGGTGGTCGGTCCGATGACCATGGATGAAGTACTGACTGTCCAGAGTCGAGACCCAGGATGCACCGCTCGCCTGTATCGGTTGGGGACATCTCTACGCTGCTGATCCGCTTGTGATGGTTTCCTGTGTACGGGACTCTCGCTGCTGTCTTGGAGCCACTATGGATTGAACTTTCACAGTATCATGTTAGACCCGCTCGACATCCATTGCTTTCGGTCCCCTAGAGGGGGGGGGTTGCCCACATCTGAGGTCCTCCCCAAGGTTTCTCATAGTCAGCATTGTCACTGGCGTCCCACTGGATGTGAGTTTTCCTTGGCCTTTTGTGGGTTCTTCCGAGGATGTCGTAGTCGTAATGGTTTGTGCAGTCCTTTGAGACATTTGTGATTTGGGGCTATATAAATAAACATTGATTGATTGATTGATTGATTGATAAAAGGAAAGGCCATGTAACACAGTGGTAAAAATGCCCCTGTGCCTACTTTTTTTTCTAAGTTAACGATTGCTTGCAAAATAAATTGGAACATTAAATATCTTGTCTTTGCAGTCTATTCAATTGAACATAAGTGAAAAGAATTTGCAAATCATTGTATTCTGTTTTTATTCACCATTGACACAAGGTGCCAACTCCCTGCTTATGTCCAAACCGTGTCGACTTCCTCAAATACATTTACTGCACTCCTACTTCCACGATGACACAAGGGAAGTACCCTGAGGGACTTACCCACGCTGGTGATCTTCTGCGTCACCAGGTCCTTGAGCAAGGCATCCAGCACCGGGTTGTGTCTGGCGTACAACTCGTAGCGGTTGATCCCGATGTGGAAACGCAACCAGTTGGGGTAGGACTCCGCGGTGGCCTGGACCACCGGGGCGTTCTCCTCCTCGTTCTCCTCCTCCTGGTCGGTGTCACCCTCGTTGGCCCTGGGGGGAAGAGAATGATTGAGACAGGACATTGACTTATCTAAAAGGAAGCAAATCTAATAAGATGCAGGATGAATCAGAGGTTGCACGAGCGGAAAGAGGATGTCATGACAACATGACGAATGCATGAGCGCGACAATATTGCAACACTCTCTTGAGGTTCTGTGCTATGTTGTCATCAAACGTCCTCACTTACAGCATGTTAGAATAAACACAAAATGACTATTTTATGTAAGTTGTTACAATTTAACTTTGGACCTCAGCTATTAAACATTAATAGGTTTCCTACTCTTGCAAATTAAACAACAGGGACTAACGTTTATTGATAATCGGCCCTCTTTCTGGGGCAGACCAGGCTTGCTGGTTTGAGACGGCCTTCATCCTGACCAGGAAGGTGCCGTCATCCTGTCTAGAAACATAGATTTCTGTTTGAGTCACGCTTGACTAACTACACTAGAGCTAGCCTGGTCACAGGCAATTACAGTCTGGGGATAAGTTGATTGGCAACACTAATGGTCCCTAGTGTGTGAATGTGAGTGTGAATGTTGTCTGTCTATCTGTGTTGGCCCTGTGATGAGGTGGCGACTTGTCCAGGGTGTACCCCGCCTTCCGCCCGATTGTAGCTGAGATAGGCGCCAGCGCCCCCCGCGACCCCGAAAGGGAATAAGCGGTAGAAAATGGATGGATGGATGGATAGTCCGGGTGAGGAGTTCAGTTAAAGGGGAACATTCAATGTTTCAATCAATGTTTATTTATATAGCCCCAAATCACAAATGTCTCAAAGGACTGCACAAATCATTACGACTACAACATCCTCGGAAGAACCCACAAAAGGGCAAGGAAAACTCACACCCAGTGGGCAGGGAGAATTCACATCCAGTGGGACGCCAGTGACAATGCTGACTATGAGAAACCTTGGAGAGGACCTCAGATGTGGGCAACCCCCCCCTCTCTAGGGGACCGAAAGCAATGGATGTCGAGCATTATCACCAAACCTATGCAAGCGTCAATATATACCTTGATGTTGCAGAAAAAAGACCATATATATTTTTATCCGATTTCCGAACTCGAAATGGGTGAATTTTGGCGAATTAAACGCCTTTCTGTTTATCGGTCTTGTAGCGATGACGTCAGAACGTGACGTCACCGAGGTAACACACCCGCCATTTTCATTTTCACATTACAAACACCGGGTCTCAGCTCTGTTATTTTCCGTTTTTTTCGACTATTTTTTGGAACCTTGGAGACATCATGCCTCGTCGGTGTGTTGTCGGAGGGTGTAACAACACTAACAGGGAGGGATTCAAGTTGCACCACTGGCAAGAAATCTGCCGCCAGACCCCCATTGAATGTACCAGAGTGTCTTCACATTTGACCGGCGATGCTAAGACAGACATGGCACAGAGATGTATGGATAACCTGCAGATGCATTCGCAACTATTAGGTAAACGTAATCACAAAGGTGAGTTTTGTGGATGTTGTTGACTTATGTGCTAATCAGACATATTTTGGTCGCAGCATGACTGCCAGCTGATCAATGCTAAAATGCTACGCTAATCGATGCTAACATGCTATTTACGCTAGCTGTATGTACATTTGAAACTAGATACCCGTCGAAATTATTTAATGTGCACTACGCATAATAAATGCAACATTATTAATATTGCTACTATGGATAATTTCAACAAAAACTCCTCAAAACAGCCCACTACCTATAATATAGGCATTTTAAACAGAAAATCATTGTCTCTCAAAATGTTATTAGTTAATGAGGTCATTAGAGACAACAATCTTAACGTCATTGGTCTCAGCGAAACCTGGCTAAAACCAGATGATTTATTTTGCGCTGAATGAGGCATCTCCTCCTAACAATATGAATGCACATATTGTCCGTCCCCTTAAAAGGGGCAGGAAGAGCGAGGGGGTCGCACTAATATACAATGAAAACTTTAACCTTAACCCTTCAACATAATCCACCATTCTGGAAATTTTAACTTCCTCTTTTTTAAGTTAAACATTTTTTCGGGATTTTCCAGAATTCCTGGTTTTCCAATACCCTATTGCCACCTTTTTTTCTGGCGACTACTCCTCCCACATTTTTCAACCCACTTCAACCGTTCCATTCCTCTTCATCAGGACAAAAAACAAAGTTGTTTATTGAACTGGAAAAATTTCTGGTTTTCCAGAAATTCCAGGAATTCCCTAATACCATTTCACAATTAAAAATGTTACTACTTCAACATTTATTGACCCATGTGAAAACTTCCAACACCAACAGTTTCAACTCATTTAGACCAATCAAATTTTTTTTACCATTTTTAAAAATATTCCCGCTTTTCCTGAAATGTTCAATTATGGGGGGAAATTCTCATTTAAATCTTTGGGACGTTCTTAAGAGTTCCACATTTTTCATCTGATTCACACTGTTCCAAATTCAAAATATTCAGCCTGTTCAGGAATTGTTTGCTCTACTTCAACAATCCACAAAAAAAATCCAGGATTTCAGTTCAACTTCAGTATTGGAGCATTTAGACGCAATTCCGCAGTTCCTTGAAGAATTGCCTCATAAAGTTCAACTTCTTGTTCTCCCGATTTTAGCGCGTTCTACCTTCCACATTTTTTAGCCGAATAAAACCCTTCCAACTTCAAACTGTTCAGCCTATTCAGGAATTGCGGACTTTCCCTTGAACAATTCCAAAAACCCCAGATTTGAATTGGCCCTTTTTCAAACTTCCACCATTTCCACATTTTTCAACCGATTCAAACCTTCAACACATTTCACATATCTTGGACATTCAAATTATATTTTTTCAAAGTTCAAAACAATTCCAGGAATTCCCAGAAACCCTGTTTTTCAACCCCTTTTTTCACCCTTTTTTTTTGTCGACCACTCCTTCCACATTTTTCAACCCACTTCAACCATCAAAACATTCCTCTTAATCAGGAAAAACACAAAGTTGTTCTTTGAACTGGAAAAATTCTCAGGAATTCTGGAATTACGGTATTATGGAATTCTGAGAATTCCATAACAGCTGGGAAATTGTGTTAGATGTAAATATGAACGGAATAAAAAGATCAAATTATTTTCAAGCCATATTCAGTTGAATATGCTACAAAGACAACATATTTGATGTTCAAACTCAAAAACCTTTTTTTTATTTTTGGGGCAAATAATCATTAACTTTGGAATTTGATGCCAGCAACACGTGACAAAGAAGTTGGGAAATGTGGCAATAAAAACTGATAAAGTTGAGGAATGCTCATCAAACACTTATTTGGAACATCCCACAGGTGTGCAGGCTAATTGGGAACAGGTGGGTGCCATGATTGGGTATAAAAACAGCTTCCCAAAAAATGCTCAGTCTTTCACAAGAAAGGATGGGGCGAGGTACACCCCTTTGTCCACAACTGTGTGAGCAAATAGTCAAATAGTTTAAGAACAACGTTTCTCAAAGTGCAATTGCAAGAAATTTAGGGATTTCAACATCTACAGACCATAATATATTCAAAAGGTTCAGAGAATCAGGAGAAATCACTCCACGTAAGCGGCATGGCGGAAACCAACATTGAATGACCGTGACAGCACTGTATCAAAAATTAACATCAATGTCTAAAGGATATCACCACATGGGCTCAGGAACACTTCAGAAAACCACTGTCACTAAATACAGTTTGTCGCTACATCTGTAAGTGCAAGTTAAAGCTCTACTATGCAAAGCGGAAGCCATTTATCAACAACATCCAGAAACGCCACCGGCTTCTCTAGGCCCGAGATCATCTAAGATGGACTGATGCAAAGTGGAAAAGTGTTCTGTGGTCTGACGAGTCCACATTTCGAATGTTTTTGGAAAATATTCGACATCGTGTCATCCGGACCAAAGGGGAAGCGAACCATCCAGACTGTGCAAAATTCAAAAGCCAGCATGTGTGATGGTATGGGGGTGTATGGGGCTGCAGTCCAGACCTGTCTCCCATCGAAAATGACGCGTAAAATACGACAGCGGAGACCCCGGACTGTTGAAGGACTGAAGCTCTACATAAAACAAGAATGGGAAAGAATTCCACTTTCAAAGCTTCAACAATTAGTTTCCTCAGTTCCCAAACGTTTATTGAGTGTTGTTAAAAGAAAAGGTGATGTAACACAGTGGTGAACATGCCCTTTCCCAACTACTTTGGCACGTGTTGCGGCCATTAAATTCTAAGTTAATTATTATTTGCCAAAAAGAAAATAAAGTTTATGAGATTGAACATCAAATATGTTGTCTTTGTAGCATATTCAACTGAATATGGGTTGAAAAGGATTCGCAAATCATTGTATTCTGTTTATATTTACATCTAACACAATTTCCCAACTCATATGGAAACGGAGTTCGTACAAAAATCATGTTTACGACTTTCTAAATACATTTTTTTTAACATTATGAGAGCCCTCCATGAATAAAATAACACCAACAATCCGTTCATTCCAATTGTATTGTTGCCTGAGGCTGAGCCAATCAGTGAGCATAAATACTCTGAATGGTTTGGTCTCATCTATTGTCCAATACTACTGTAGTATTGTTATTTGGGTTTTTTATTTTAAATCTGCGGCGTAATGAAGCCAAAGTCTTTCAAGGGCGATGTGGGTAGGAAATAAAGTATAGACTAGGGGTGTCTAAAGTGTAGCCTGGGGGCCATTTGCATTCCACAGCTCCTTATTTTAGTGGCTCGCGACACATTCTGCAAACAAAATAAAACACGTCCTCGGATTGGAACATTACACGCAAAAACAAAGAAAAGATGGAATGGGACCAAATCCCCTATAAATAGGACCTGGCAACCACAACGGCCTGTGGGTCTTCTGTATGCGGTAGCTGATCCATTTCTTGCAAGAAGTGGGAAGTTTTTGAGTTGCTGGAGTCCCCCCAAAAATTTTTGTTAGCAAAATAATATAATATTAAACATACATTTTTTTTATAACAAAACTAAAAAAAAAATTTAAAAAAAAATTAATAAATAAATAAAAATTACAAATAAATAAATACATAAAATTAAGGAAAAAAACTACATATATATATATATATATATATATATATCCATCCATTTTCTACCGCTTATTCCCTTTCGGGGTCGCGGGGGGCGCTGGCGCCTATCTCAGCTACAATCGGGCGGAAGGCGGGGTACACCCTGGACAAGTCGCCACCTATATATAGATATATATATATATATGTATATATATAGGTTGTTGTTTTTTTGTAGCATATTCAATTAAATATGCTACAAAGACAACATATTTGATGTTCAAACTGATAAACATTTTTCTTTTTGCAAATAATCAGTAACTTTGAAATTTGATGCCAGCAACACGTGGCAAAGAAGTTGGGAAATAATGGCAATAAATACTGATAACGTTGAGGAATGCTCATCAAACACTTATATGGAACATCCCACAGGTTTGCGTGCCATGATTGGGTATAAAAGCAGCTTCCCAAAAAATGCTAAGTAATTCACAAACAAGGACGGGGCGAGGGTCACCGCTTTGTGAGCAAATTGTCGAACAGTTTTAGAACAACATTTCTCAACGAGCTATTGCGAGGAATTTAGGGATTTTACCATCCACGGTCTGTAAAATCATCAAAAAGTTCAGAGAATCTGGAGAAATCACTGCACGTAAGCGATGATATTACGGACTTTTGATCCCTCAGGCGGTACTGCATCAAAAACGGACATCGGTGTGTAAAGGATATCACCACATGGGCTCAGGAACACTTCAGAAAACCACTGTCAGTAACTACGGTTGGACGCTACATTTGTAAGTGGAAGTTAAAAGTCTACTATGCAAAGCCAAACCCATTTATCAACAATATCCTGAAACGCCTCCGGCTTGGCTGGGCCCGAGCTCACCTAAGATGGACTGATGCAAAGTGGAAAGGTGTTCTCTGGTCTGACGAGTCCACATTTCAAATTGTTTTTGGAAATATTCAACTTGGTGTCCTCCAGAACAAAAGTAAAAATAACCATTCGGATTGTTGTAGGTCCAAAGTTCAAAAGCCAGCATCTGTGATGGTATGGGGGTGCATTAGTGCCCAAGGCATGGGTAACTTACACATCTGTGAAGGCGCCATTAATGCTGAAAGGTACATACAGCTTTTGGAGCAACATATGTTGTCATCCAAGCAACGTTATCATTGACGCCCCTGCTTATTTCAGCAAGACAAGTGTTACAATAGTGTGGCTTCGTAAAAAAAAAGAGTGCAGGTACTTTCCTGGCCCGCCTACAGTCCAGACCTGTCTCCCATGTAAAATGTGTGGTGCATTATGAAGCGTAAAATACAAAAGCGGAGACCCCGGACTGTTGAACGACTGAAGCTCTACATAAAACAAGAATGGGAAAGACTTCCACTTTCAAAGCTTCAACAATTAGTTTCCTCAGTTCCCAAACGTTTATTGAGTGTTGTTAAAAGATAAGGTGATGTAACACAGTGGTGAACATGCCCTTTCCCAACTACTTTGGCACGTGTTGCAGCCATGAAATTCTAAGTTGATTATTGTTTGCAAAAGAAAATAAAGTTTATGAGTTTGAACATCAAATATGCTGTCTTTGTAGTGCATTTAATTGAATTTGGGTTGAAAAGGATTTGCAAATCATTGTTTATATTTACATCTAACACAATTTCCCAACTCATATGAAAAAGGGGTTTGTATATATGGTCCAGGTTTCTGTGGTTTAGCCGTTATACAGTCCTAAATACTGTATATTTCATCCCTACAAGCCTGTAGGGATGACATATATATGTATATATATATATATATATATATATATATACATATATATATATATATATATATATAATGCAGATAATATTGTAGAGAGACAGATGGATGATAAGATATATATTATGTATGTATGCCTGTATGTATGTATTTATGTATGTATGTATGTAAATGATAGATAATATACTGTAGATAATATTGCAGATAGAAAGATATATTTAAAAATATATTGTGTATGTATGTATTTATGTATGTATGTAGATGATAGATATATAATATATTGTAGATGATATTTTAGATAGAGAGATATATATTAAGATATATATTATGTATCTATGTATGTATGTATATGATGGATAATAAACTGTAGATAATATTGTAAATTGATAGATATTAATATATGTAGTGTATGTATGCATGTATGTAGATGATAAATAAATGTTTCCCACACATTCATTTATTTGTGGCAGCCCGCCATGAAAGAATTACGGTTGCCACAAATAAAAAAATAAAAAATAATAAAAAAAATATGTTTTTACATTTTTATTTTTTTTTCGGCTTTTGACTCGCTCGACCGCTCATAAAAGCAATGGGACTCTGTCTGTGAATGGAGCTTGTAGTTACATATTATATAAATATGTAAATATTATATAAATATGTATATAAATATGTGCATAACGTGTTGTAATTATATTCGAGATATGAATATTAAGATATATATTATGTGTGTATGTATGTATGTGTGTGTGTAGATGATGGATATATAGATAATATACTGTAGATAATATTAAAGATAGAGAGATTATTATGTATGTATATAATAGATAGATAGATAGATAGATAGATAGATAGATAGATAGATAGATAGATAGATAGATAGATAATATCATAGCTAGAGAGATATATATTAAGATATATATTATGTATGTATGCATGTATGTAGATGATAAATAGATAATATATTTTAGATAATATTGTAGATACAGAGATATTAGGATATATATTATGCATGTATGTATTTATGTGTGTAGATGATAGATAGATAATATACTGTAGATCATTTGTAAATATATATATATATATACAGTATATATATATATATATAATTTATGTATGTATGTGTGTAGATAATAGATAGATATATACTGTAGATACTACTGTAAATAGATAGATATTAAGGTCTATATTATGTATGTATGTAGATGATAGATAATATACATACATATAGACTGTAGATAACATTGTAGATAGAAATATAGATATTAAGATATACAAAATGTATGTGCATAGATAGATAGATAGATAGATAGATATACTGTAGAAAATATTGTAGATAGAGAGATATATATTAAGATATATATTATGTATGTATACATGTATGTAGATGATAAATATATAATATACTGTAGATAACATTGTAAATAGAGGGATAGATATTAAGATACACATTTTATATGTGTATATGCATGTAGATGATAGATAGATAGATAGATAATATACTGTAGAAAATATTGTAGATAGAGGGATATATATTAAGATATATATTATGTATGTATACATGTATGTAGATGACAAATATATAATATACTGTAGATAACATTGTAAATAGAGGGATAGATATTAAGATGTACATTATATATGTGTATATGCATGTAGATGATAGATAGATAGATAGATAGATAGATAAATAGATAATATACTGTTGAAAATATTGTAGATAGAGGGATATATATTAAGATATATATTATGTATGTATACATGTATGTAGATGACAAATATATAATATTCTGTAGATAACATTGTAAATAGAGGGATATATATTAAGATGTACATTATATATGTGTGTATATGCATGTAGATGATAGATAGAAGGATAAATAGATAGATAGATAGATAATATACTGTAGAAAATATTGTAGATAGAGAGATATATATTAAGATATACATTATATATGTATGTATATGCATGTAGATGATAGATAGATAGATAGATAGATAGATAGATAGATAGATAGATAGATATTAAATGGATGTATATACACGTTACCATCCTTGGTTGCCAGGTGTTCTGGGATAAAGTCTGATGTCAGTGTTGAGGTTAAATAAAGTGTCCACATCCGTAAGCCTGGGAAGTCCAATCTTGTACAAAGGATGCTGAAAGAGAGCCGAGAGTGGCGACGCAGCGGCTCTTGTCACCGTCCGACCCCCGCTCGCCTCTCCGATGAGCGGCTTGTGTCCCTCACTTATCCCGGTCGACCTCCGGGCCGTCTCCGCCCTCTCCCCGGCGCCGGCGCCCTTCTCCGGCGACCTGTGGTTGGAGTTGGGCTCGCTGCTGAAATCCTGCAGGATTCTCAGCGTGTGTTTGTCGGGCCACGGAGCGTCTTTGGCAAACCCCGACCTGAGGCGCTGCTTGGCCCAGCCCGGCGCCTCCTTGCCGGCGTGGCGTGCACACTGGCAGCCGCTCTCCTCGCCGCCCGGCCCCGACGTCCTCTTCTCCAGTTTGGGCAACAAGTCGATCATGATGTGCACGGTGCACGCCACCACGAACACCATGAGGAGCAAGAAGCGGAATTTACGAAACATGATCATTTTTTTTTTTTTTTTTGGCCCACAAATGACAAGCTTTGCAGAGAAGCTTCAATTATGTTGAAAAAGTCCTCCTTTTCCTATGCATGCCTAAACAGGTGCATGCATGAGCACGTCTTCATCCATTCTGCAAGTTAAAAGTCCAATAGTCCACAACATGAGGAAATATATTCCTGGTGATAGGACCGACAAAACAGGTGCTGCTTGGCCGGAATCAGCAGCCCAGAGAGCGGATCGCAGGTGCGCGCATCCCGGCCATGGCTTGGAGGTCTTCCCGCTGCTTGGTCTCTTCTCCAAATGTGCGTCCTCCGTGGGTGTTGAGCATGAAAAAAAAAGGTCGAAGCCCCGTGGAGTCCAGCCTCGCTGGCGTCATGAAGGAAGCGATTGGCTGCACAACGTGCGAGCAG
Organism: Nerophis ophidion; assembly: GCF_033978795.1. Classification (NCBI taxonomy): domain Eukaryota; kingdom Metazoa; phylum Chordata; class Actinopteri; order Syngnathiformes; family Syngnathidae; genus Nerophis; species Nerophis ophidion. The sequence continues at coordinate 19,463,670 of NC_084633.1, read as the reverse complement.
CGCTTGTGTGACATGCAGGAGAGCCTTGCAGGGTGCAACGCCGCCATCGGCCACTAGAGGGCGATGATGCGACCTGCACTGCGCTTTACCGGCAGCTGAAAATACATACAGCACAATACTCCATCCATCCATTTTCTACCGCTTATTCCCTTTTGGGGTCGCGGGGGGCGCAGGCGCCTATCTCAGCTACAATCGGGCGGAAGGCGGGGTACACCCTGGACAAGTCGCCACCTCATCGCAGACAGCACAATACTATATTGTATAATACCAAAATCTGTAAGAAAAAACAAGACTAACATATCCTCTAGAGCAGGGGTGTCAAACTCAAACACAAAGTGGGCCAAAATTTAAAACTGAACAAAGCTAGGCCAAGGTTGAACAAATGAACCTTTTAATAGGGACCCAAACAAGTTTTGCAATGAATATTGAACAAGCAAGGCTTAAATAGGGCAGCACGGTGATACAGGGGTTAGTGCGTCTGCCTCACAATACGAAGGTCCTGCAGTCCTGGGTTCAATCCCGGGCTCGGGATCCTTCTGTGTGGAGTTTGCATGTTCTCCCCGTGACTGCGTGGGTTCCCTCCGGGTACTCGGGCTTCCTCCCATGGAACAGGCCGAGCTTATATAACGTAAAAGTGCGAAATCAACTTTCAAAAAACATCAGCGGTATATTAAATAAAATTTAATTAAAAAGATGAATGCCTCTTTTCTATTTGCAGCCTTCTGAGGTAAATATCAACATTAACTTTTTCCACAGGCTAATAAACTCCATCCATTTTCTACCGCTTATTCCCTTTCGGGGTCGCAGGGGGCGCTGGCGCCTATCTCAGCTACAATCGGGCAGAAGGCGGGGTACACCCTGGACAAGTCGCCACCTCATCACAGGGCCAACACAGATAGACAACATTCACACACCAGGGCCCATTTAGTGTTGTCAATCAACCTATCCCCAGGTGCATGTCTTTGGAAGTGGGAGGAGCCTATCCCCAGGTGCATGTCTTTGGAAGTGGGAGGAGCCTATCCCCAGGTGCATGTCTTTGGAAGTGGGAGGAGCCTATCCCCAGGTGCATGTCTTTGGAGGTGGGAGGAGCCTATCCCCAGGTGCATGTCTTTGGAGGTGGGAGGAGCCTATCCCCAAGTGCATGTCTTTGGAGGTGGGAGGAGCCTATCCCCAGGTGCATGTCTTTGGAGGTGGGAGGAAGCCGGCGTACCCGGAGGGAACCCACGCATTCACGGGGAGAACATGCAAACTCCACACAGAAAGATCCCGAGCCTGGATTTGAACCCAGGACTGCAGGACCTTCGTTTTGTGAGGCAGGCGCACTAACCCCTCTGCCACCGTGAAGCGCTCATAAATTTGAAAATAAAATAAAAATGAGGTGGGCGGGGTTGTGTATTGTAGTGTTCCGGAAGAGTTAGTGCTGCAAGGGGTTCGGGGTATTTGTTCTGTTGTGTTTATGTTGTGTTACAGTGCGGATTTTCTCCCGAAATGTGTTTGGTCATTCTTGTTTGGTGTGGGTTCACAGTGTGGCGCATATTTGTAACAGTGTTAAAGTTGTTTATATGGCCACCCTCAGTGTGACCTGTATGGCTGTTGACCAAGTATGTGTGTGTGAAAGCCGCATATATTATGTGACTTGGCCAGCACTCTGTTTCTATGGAGGAAAATAGGACTCGACGACATGTTGTAGAGGACGCTAAAGGCAGTGCCATTTAAGGCACGCTCCCAATATTGTTGTCTGGGTGGAAATTGGGAGAATGGTTGCCCAGGGAGATTTTCGAGAAGGGCACTAAACTTCGGGAGTCTCCCGGGAAAATCGGGAGGGTTGGCAAGTCTGAGTATTAGCGGCGGGCCAGCTCTAATGTTAATTTGATATTGCCTCAAGGGCCAAATGAAATTAAACGGCGGGCCACATTTGGCCCGCGGGCCAGAGTTTGACACCAATGCTCTAGATCAGGGGTGCCCATTACGTCGATCGCCATCGACTGGTCGATCTCGGAGGGTGTGTCAGTCGATCTCAAGCCAGGCTGTCACGTGGGGGTCGCATTTTAATGCGGGATCGTTCCTCCAACGCAAACATAGACACTCCGGACAACAACTAAAAGGTAAGAATGATTTAATAACAAAACACTGGTACAAAAACAGACGAAAAGAAACGCGTGGCGAAAGCACAGAAGCTAATGCTAACACTAGCACAGGATCAGGTAACAAGAAATCTAGAATTACCAACGAAAACAATTGCATACCGCAAACAAGGGACCAAGACCGACTGACGGGACAAGGCAGGCTTAAATAAGGAAGTAATTAACAAAAACAGGTGTGCGTCTGGAACCCTCAGCAGGTGAAATTAATGTGTTGCCATGGTGACCAAACTGACTCACAAAAAGGTACACAAACAACAAAGGGAGTCCAAACTAACAGAAAATAACTAAACTAAACGTGATCCAGACTACGGATCATGACACAGGCATTAAAAAATGTACATAAAAATGAGCAATCATCAATCATACCAAGACTTCACTTTCGTCAGTTGTTTGACATTCTCGGCACCCGAGGATCTTGTGAGATGACGCTGGCTGCTGCCAGCTCATATTTAAGAAAGAAATCACTAACAGGGCGGACGCAGAGAAACACATTTTATTTCTAGAGACTCCGTACCTACTGTCAAAACTCTAAAGAGCGACTGCACACTTCCTGTCTTCACCATAAAAGACCTGTTTCATCCTGCCTGTGCTAACAAAATAAGAGTCTCAGAAAGCTAGCGTGCACAAGCTAGCAAGCTACGGAGTTTGATGCCAATGTATTTCTACCCCGCCCTCACTTGCTTGCCCACCCGCACACTCACTGACGTCACTCACCTGCTGCCAGACATTAAAGGGCCACACACATATGCTACTCTCATAACAAAGTGTTTAAAAACCAGTATGCAAGTTGGACAAATGAGATGCCAAAAAGCAACCACTTTCATGTGGTATTGGACAGAAAGGAGGACTTTTTTTCTCCTCCATTTGAAAATGTGGGCGTTATCATCATTACTGTCTGATTCCAATCAATGCAAGTTATCAGAATCAGGTAATACACCAACTTATATTCTTGTCTTTGTGAAAGAAAGACATCTATGTGTGTTACACATGCTTGTATTATCATTAAACACATTTAACTTGTTAACAAAAATGTCTCTTTCATAAATAAATAAATATAAATAAATATAAATGAGGTAGATCCCCTCGACTTGGTCAATTGAAAAGTAGCTCGCCTGCAGAAAAAGTGTGGGCACCCCTGCTCTAGAGACACAGACAAAAAAAAAAAAAGAAAAATCATTTATATAATAGGGAAAAAACATCCATCCATCCATCATCTTCCGCTTATCTGCGGTCGGGTCGCGGGGGCAACAGCCTAAGCAGGGAAACCCAAACTTCCCTCTCCACAGCCACTTCGTCCATCTCCTCCCGGGGGATCCCGAGGCGTTCCCAGGCCAGCCGGGAGACATAGTCTTCCCAACGTGTCCTGGGTCTTCCCCGTGGCCTCCTACCGGTTGGATGTGCCCTAAACACCTCCCTAGGGAGACCAGATGCCCGAACCACCTCATCTGGCTCCTCTCCATGTGGAGGAGCAGCGGCTTTACTTTGAGTTCCTCCCGGATGGCAGAGCTTCTCACCCTATCTCTAAGGGAGAGACCTGGAAACTCATTTGGGCCGCTTGTACCCGTGATCTTATCCTTTCGGTCATGACCCAAAGCTCATGACCATAGGTGAGGATGGGAACGTAGATCGACCGGTAAATTGAGAGCTTTGCCTTCCGGCTCAGCTCCTTCTTCACCACAACGGATCGATACAACGTCCGCATTACTGAAGACGCCGCACCGATCCGCCTGTCGATCTCACGATCCACTCTTCCCTCACTTGTGAACAAGACTCCGAGGTACTTGAACTCCTCCACTTGGGGCAGGGTCTCCTCCCCAACCCGGAGATGGCACTCCACCCTTTTCCGGGCGAGAACCATGGACTCGGACTTGGAGGTGCTGATTCTCATTCCGGTCGCTTCACACTCGGCTGCGAACCGATCCAGTGAGAGCTGAAGATCCCGGTCAGATAAAGCCATCAGGACCACATCATCTGCAAAAAGCAGAGACCTAATCCTGCGGTCACCAAACCAGAACCCCTCAACGCCTTGACTGCGCCTAGAAATTCTGTCCATAAAAGTTATGAACAGAATCGGTGACAAAGGACAGCCTTGGCGGAGTCCAACCCTCACTGGAAACGTGTCCGACTTACAATGCGGACCAAGTTCTGACACTGATCATACAGGGATCGGACCGCCACAATAAGACAAAAAAACAATGTGGAAAAAATTAATTTGGTCTGTAATTTTCATCATAGGTACACTTCAACTGTGAGAGACAGAATGTGAAAAAAAAATCCAGGAATTCACATTGTAGGAATTTTAAAGAATTTATTTGTAAATTATGGTGGAAAATAAGTATTTGGTCAACCATTCAAAGCTCTCACTGATGGAAGGAGGTTTTGGCTCCAAATCTCACGATACATGGCCCCATTCATTCTTTCCTTAACACGGATCAATCGTCCTGTCCCCTTAGCAGAAAAACAGCCCCAAAGCATGATGTTTCCACCCCCATGCTTCACAGTAGGTATGGTGTTCTTGGGATGCAACTCAGTATTCTTCTTCCTCCAAACACGACCAGTTGAGTTTATACCAAAATGGATACATGGATGATACAGCAGAGGATTGGGAGAATGTCATGTGGTCAGATGAAACCAAAATAGAACCTTTTGCTATAAACTCAAGAAGAATACTGAGTTGCATCCCAAGAACACCAAACCTACTGTGAAGCATGGGGGTGGAAACATCATGCTTTGGGGCTGTTTTTCTGCTAAGGGGACAGGACGATTGATCCGTGTTAAGGAAAGAATGAATGGGGCCATGTATCGTGAGATTTGGAGCCAAAACCTCCTTCCATCAGTGAGAGCTTTGAATGGTTGACCAAATACTTATTTTCCACCATAATTTACAAATAAATTCTTTAAAATTCCTGGGATTTTTTTCCACATTCTGTCTCTCACAGTTAAAGTGTTACAGACCTCTGTCATCATTTTAAGTGGGAGAACTTGCACAATCGCTGGCTGACTAAATACTTTTTGGCCCCACTGTACATATAAACACATATACATGTGCATCTATATAGAATTAATATAAGTAATTGTATGATATTATTAATCTGCAATAGTGCTATAGAAACAGTTGCTTTGGAAAAAAAATGGAAAAGTGGTCATTTCTCCTTCATACATTGTTCATTTCAATCAGGTTAGCCATCGTTTTAATCTTCTATGTGTTCTCTGGGGCTATTTTTCTTTTCTTTTTTTTTTTTATTGTCGGCTTTTATGCAAAACGTGCTCTTTAATAATATTGCACAAAGTAAAACACTCGCAGCGATTGAAATTACTCGGAGATTTCAAAGAAACAGCAATCACGGCCCAACTCCGAATATCAAACGTTGTGACAGGCTCAGGTGCACAAAACAACACAATCAGCAAGCGTCGTGTAATTGCTTGCCGCCCGTGTTCCCGCCACTCCACAACCTACTTACTGCGGGATTGTGCAATGGAAATTAAACAATAACTTCAAGCTAGCCAACAACTCATTTGGAAGGTGAGTGGTTCAACTCGTGCTCACGAACAAAAAAAAAACAACAATTTACAGGCTGTAATGTGTTCAAATCTGTCACGTAAATGTATTATAAAATAGTGGTAGAAGCATTAAGTCTCATCTTAAAACTCATCTGTATACTCTAGCCTTTAAATAGACCTCCTTTTTAGACCAGTTGATCTGCCGCTTCTTTTCTTTCTCCTATGTCCCCCCCTCCCTTGTGGAGGGGGTCCGGTCCGATGACCATGGATGAAGTACTGACTGTCCAGAGTCGAGACCCAGGATGGACCGCTCGTCGGGACCCAGGATGGACCGCTCGCCTGTATCGGTTGGGGACATCTCTACGCTGCTGATCCGCTTGAGATGGTTTCCTGTGGACGGGACTCTCACTGCTGTCTTGGAGCCACTATGGATTGAACTTTCACAGTATCATGTTAGACCCGCTCGACATCCATTGCTTTCGGTCCCCTAGAGGGGGGGGGGGTTGCCCACATCTGAGGTCCTCTCCAAGGTTTCTCATAGTCAGCATTGTCACTGGCGTCCCACTGGATGTGAATTCTCCCTGCCCACTGGGTGTGAGTTTTCCTTGCCCTTTTGTGGGTTCTTCCGAGGATGTTGTAGTCGTAATGATTTGTGCAGTCCTTTGAGACATTTGTGATTTGGGGCTATATAAATAAACATTGATTGATTGATTGATGATAGTGTTTTCCTACTTTCAAGGTACTCAAAGCGCTTTGTCAAAAATGTCCACACTCAACCACACACTGATGGTGGGAGCCCTGACCTCAACCCATCAGGAGCAAGGGTGAGGTGTCTTGCTCGAGGACACAACGGACGTCACAAGCTGGCGATCGAACCAAGAACCCTCAAGCTGCTGGCACGGCCGCCCTGCCAAGCAATCCACGCCACCCCCCACGTCTCTCCGGGCCTTTAAACTCTTATATTTAAAGGCCGTTGCTATAGTTATTATCAATTATGCTGAAGTTGTACTTTTCTATCCGTGCAAAAAGGGATAACTTGCAATCCAAAGATTGAGAGTCGTTTCGTATCGGTGTTTGCGTCCAGACCCGGCCTGTTAACCGTCAAAGCCGAACATCGAGTAGCATGACATAGAGAAAGCAGAGACAGGGTGATATCCCGTGTGTCAGCACATTTGCATTTCTGAATAATCATATATTGTGTCTTACTGGGGCTGATGAAATTACCCCCAGCCCCCCTCCCTTCCTTCAAGGTACTCAAAGCGCTTTGTCAAAAATGTCCACACTCAACCACACACTGATGGTGGGAGCCCTGACCTCGACCCATCAGGAGCAAGGGTGAGGCGTCTTGCTCGAGGACACAACGGACGTCACAAGCTGGCGATCGAACCAAGAACCCTCAAGCTGCTGGCACGGCCGCCCTGCCAAGCAATCCACGCCGCCCCCACGTCTCTCCGGGCCTTTAAACTCTTATATTTAAAGGCCGTTGCTATAGTTATTATCAATTATGCTGAAGTTGTACTTTTCTATCCGTGCAAAAAGGGACAACTTGCAATCCAAAGATTGAGAGTCGTTTCGTATCGGTGTTTGCGTCCAGACCCGGCCTGTTAACTGTCAAAGCCGAACATCGAGTAGTGTGACGTAGACAAAGCAGAGACAGGGTGATATCCCGAGTGTCAGCACATTTGCATTTCTGAATAATCATATATTGTGTCTTACTGGGGCTGATGAAATTACCCCCCGCCCCCTTCCCTTCCTTCAAGGTACTCAAAGCGCTTTGTCAAAAATGTCCACACTCAACCACACACTGATGGTGGGAGCCCTGACCTCGACCCATCAGGAGCAAGGGTGAGGGGTCTTGCTCGAGGACACAACGGACGTCACAAGCTGGCGATCGAGCCAAGAACCCTCAAGCTGCTGGCACGGCCGCCCTGCCAACCAATCCACGCCACTCCCACGTCTTTCCGGGCCTTTAAACTCTTATATTTAAAGGCCGTTGCTATAGTTAATATCAATTATGCTGAAGTTGTACTTTTCTATCCGTGCAAAAAGGGACCACTTGCAATCCAAAGATTGAGAGTCGTTTCGTATCGGTGTTTGCGTCCAGACTTGGCCTGTTAACCGTCAAAGCCGAACATCGAGTAGTGTGACGTAGACAAAGCAGAGACAGGGTGATATCCCGAGTGTCAGCACATTTGCATTTCTGAATAATCATATATTGTGTCTTACTGGGGCTGATGAAATTACCCCCAGACCCCCTCCCTTCCTTCAAGGTACTCAAAGCGCTTTGTCAAAAATGTCCACACTCAACCACACACTGATGGTGGGAGCCCTGACCTCGACCCATCAGGAGCAAGGGTGAGGTGTCTTGCTCGAGGACACAACGGACGTCACAAGCTGGCGATCGAACCAAGAACCCTCAAGCTGCTGGCACGGCCGCCCTGCCAACCAATCCACGCCGCCCCCACGTCTCTCCGGGCCTTTAAACTCTTATATTTAAAGGCTGTTGCTATAGTTATTATCAATTATGCTGAAGTTGTACTTTTCTATCCGTGCAAAAAGGGACAACTTGCAATCCAAAGATTGAGAGTCGTTTCATATCGGTGTTTGCGTCCAGACCCGGCCTGTTAACCGTCAAAGCCGAACATCGAGTAGTGTGACGTAGACAAAGCAGAGACAGGGTGATATCCCGAGTGTCAGCACATTTGCATTTCTGAATAATCATATATTGTGTCTTACTGGGGCTGATGAAATTACCCCCAGCCCCCCTCCCTTCCTTCAAGGTACTCAAAGCGCTTTGTCAAAAATGTCCACACTCAACCACACACTGATGGTGGGAGCCCTGACCTCGACCCATCAGGAGCAAGGGTGAGGCGTCTTGCTCGAGGACACAACGGGCGTCACAAGCTGGCGATCGAACCAAGAACCCTCAAGCTGCTGGCACGGCCGCCCTGCCAAGCAATCCACGCCACCCCCCACGTCTCTCCGGGCCTTTAAACTCTTATATTTAAAGGCCGTTGCTATAGTTATTATCAATTATGCTGAAGTTGTACTTTTCTATCCGTGCAAAAAGGGACAACTTGCAATCCAAAGATTGAGAGTCGTTTCGTATCGGTGTTTGCGTCCAGACCCGGCCTGTTAACCGTCAAAGCCGAACATCGAGTAGCGTGACGTGGACAAAGCAGAGACAGGGTGATATCCCGAGTGTCAGCACATTTGCATTTCTGAATAATCATATATTGTGTCTTACTGGGGCTGATGAAATTACCCCCAGCCCCCCTCCCTTCCTTCAAGGTACTCAAAGCGCTTTGTCAAAAATGTCCACACTCAACCACACACTGATGGTGGGAGCCCTGACCTCGCCCCATCAGGAGCAAGGGTGAGGGGTCTTGCTCGAGGACACAACGGACGTCACAAGCTGGCGATCGAACCAAGAACCCTCAAGCTGCTGGCACGGCCGTCCTGCCAAGCAATCCACGCCACCCCCACGTCTCTCCGGGCCTTTAAACTCTTATATTTAAAGGCCGTTGCTATAGTTATTATCAATTATGCTGAAGTTGTACTTTTCTATCCGTGCAAAAAGGGAAACTTGCAATCCAAAGATTGAGAGTCGTTTCGTATCGGTGTTTGCGTCCAGACCCGGCCTGTTAACCATCAAAGCCGAACATCGAGTAGTGTGACGTAGACAAAGCAGAGACAGGGTGATATCCCGAGTGTCAGCACATTTGCATTTCTGAATAATCATATATTGTGTCTTACTGGGGCTGGTGAAATTACCCCCAGCCCCCCTCCCTTCCTTCAGCAGAATCCTCGGTGATGTAACCAGGGACCTACCGAATAAATAAATAATTTTACTGGATTTTTCGGACCATAGGGCGCACCGGATTATAAGGCCCACTGCCGAAGAGCAGGTCACACTTATCATTCCACCATGTAAAAAAAATAAAATTGCTTCAAGGTCGGTAAGCACAACCAGAATTAGGTAAAAAGGCACACCGAAATGGGCCAAAAAACCTCCTTCAAAGTCATACTAAAAACATTTTGAAAGATTTTTGAGCGCCGAGTGTAATGTTTTATATTCTCAATGGAACATTTAAAGTTTTGCTGTCGTTTTCTCGCGTCATATTGCAGTCTACACATATCTCTTATGTGTGACTGCCATCTACTGGTCACACTTATCATTCCACCATGTACCAAATAAAATTGCTTCAAGGTCGGTAAGCACAACCAGAATTCGGTAAAAAGGCACACCGAAATGGGCCGAAAAACCTCCTTCAAAGTCATACCAAAAACATTTTGAAAGATTTTTGAGCGCCGAGTGTAATGTTCTATATTCTCAATGGAACATATAAAGTTTTGCTGTCGTTTACTGGCGTCATATTGCAGTCTAGACATATCTCTTATGTGTGACTGCCATCTACCGGTCACACTTATCATTCCACCATGTACCAAATAAAATTGCTTCAAGGTCGGTAAGCACAACCAGAATTAGGTAAAAAGGCACACCGAAATGGGCCGAAAAACCTCCTTCAAAGTCATACTAAGAGCATTTTTAAATATTTTTGAGCGCCGAGTGTAATGTTTTATATTCTCAATGGAACATATAAAGTTTTGCTGTCGTTTACTGGCGTCATATTGCAGTCGAGACATATCTCTTATGTGTGACTGCCATCTACCGGTCACACTTATCATTCCACCATGTACCAAATAAAATTGCTTCATGGTCGGTAAGCACAACCAGAATTAGGTAAAAAGGCACACCGAAATGGGCCGGAAAACCTCCTTCAAAGTCATACTAAGAGCATTTTTAAATATTTTTGAGCGCCGAGTGTAATGTTTTATATTCTCAATGGAACATATAAAGTTTTGCTGTCGTTTACTGGCGTCATATTGCAGTCGAGACATATCTCTTATGTGTAGACTGCCATCTACCGGTCACACTTATCATTCCACCATGTACCAAATAAAATTGCTTCAAGGTCGGTAAGCACAACCAGAATTAGGTAAAAAGGCACACCGAAATGGGCCGAAAAACCTCCTTCAAAGTCATACTAAAAGCATTTTGAAATATTTTTGAGCGCCGAGTGTAATGTTTTATATTCTCAATGGAACATATAAAGTTTTGCTGTCGTTTACTGGCGTCATATTGCAGTCGAGACATATCTCTTATGTGTGACCGCCATCTACCGGTCACACTTATCATTCCACCATGTACCAAATAAAATTGCTTCAAGGTTGGTAAGCACAACCAGAATTAGGTAAAAAGGCACACCGAAATGGGCCGAAAAACCTCCTTCAAAGTCATACTAAAAGCATTTTGAAATATTTTTGAGCGCCGAGTGTAATGTTTTATATTCTCAATGGAACATATAAAGTTTTGCTGTCGTTTACTGGCGTCATATTGCAGTCTACACATATCTCTTATGTGTGACTGCCATCTACCGGTCACACTTATCATTCCACCATGTACCAAATAAAATTGCTTCAAGGTCGGTAAGCACAACCAGAATTAGGTAAAAAGGCGCACCGAAATGGGCCGAAAAACCTCCTTCAAAGTCATACTAAAAGCATTTTTAAATATTTTTGAGCGCCGAGTGTAATGTTTTATATTCTCAATGGAACATATAAAGTTTTGCTGTCGTTTACTGGCGTCATATTGCAGTCGAGACATATCTCTTATGTGTAGACTGCCATCTACCGGTCACACTTATCATTCCACCATGTACCAAATAAAATTGCTTCAAGGTCGGTAAGCACAACCAGAATTAGGTAAAAAGGCGCACCGAAATGGGCCGAAAAACCTCCTTCAAAGTCATACTAAAAGCATTTTTAAATATTTTTGAGCGCCGAGTGTAATGTTTTATATTCTCAATGGAACATATAAAGTTTTGCTGTCGTTTACTGGCGTCATATTGCAGTCTAGACATATCTCTTATGTGTGACTGCCATCTACCGGTCACACTTATCATTCCACCATGTACCAAATAAAATTGCTTCAAGGTCGGTAAGCACAACCAGAATTAGGTAAAAAGGCACACCGAAATGGGCCGAAAAACCTCCTTCAAAGTCATACTAAGAGCATTTTTAAATATTTTTGAGCGCCGAGTGTAATGTTTTATATTCTCAATGGAACATATAAAGTTTTGCTGTCGTTTACTGGCGTCATATTGCAGTCTACACATATCTCTTATGTTTGACTGCCATCTACCGGTCACACTTATCATTCCACCATGTACCAAATAAAATTGCTTCAAAGTCGGTAAGCACAACCAGAATTAGGTAAAAAGGCACACCGAAATGGGCCGAAAAACCTCCTTCAAAGTCATACTAAAAACATTTTGAAAGATTTTTGAGCGCCGAGTGTAATGTTTTATATTCTCAATGGAACATATAAAGTTTTGCTGTCGTTTACTGGCGTCATATTGCAGTCTAGACATATCTCTTATGTGTGACTGCTATCTACCGGTCACACTTATCATTCCACCATGTACCAAATAAAATTGCTTCAAGGTCGGTAAGCACAACCAGAATTAGGTAAAAAGGCACACCGAAATGGGCCGAAAAACCTCCTTCAAAGTCGTACTAAAAGCATTTTTAAATATTTTTGAGCGCCGAGTGTAATGTTCTATATTCTCAATGGAACATATAAAGTTTTGCTGTCGTTTACTGGCGTCATATTGCAGTCTACACATATCTCTTATGTTTGACTGCCATCTACCGGTCACACTTATTCCACCATGTACCAAATAAAATTGCTTCAAGGTCGGTAAGCACAACCAGAATTAGGTAAAAAGGCGCACCGAAATGTGCCGAAAAACCTCCTTCAAAGTCATACTAAAAACATTTTGAAAGATTTTTGAGCGCCGAGTGTAATGTTTTATATTCTCAATGGAACATATAAAGTTTTGCTGTCGTTTACTGGCGTCATATTGCAGTCTAGACATATCTCTTATGTGTGACTGCCATCTACCGGTCACACTTATCATTCCACCATGTACCAAATAAAATTGCTTCAAGGTCGGTAAGCACAACCAGAATTAGGTAAAAAGGCACACCGAAATGGGCCGAAAAACCTCCTTCAAAGTCATACTAAGAGCATTTTTAAATATTTTTGAGCGCCGAGTGTAATGTTTTATATTCTCAATGGAACATTTAAAGTTTTGCTGTCGTTTACTGGCGTCATATTGCAGTCTACACATATCTCTTATGTGTGACTGCCATCTACCGGTCACACTTATCATTCCACCACCATGTACCAAATAAAATTGCTTCAAGGTCGGTAAGCACAACCAGAATTAGGTAAAAAGGCGCACCGAAATGGGCCGAAAAACCTCCTTCAAAGTCATACTAAAAGCATTTTTAAATATTTTTGAGCGCCGAGTGTAATGTTTTATATTCTCAATGGAACATATAAAGTTTTGCTGTCGTTTACTGGCGTCATATTGCAGTCTAGACATATCTCTTATGTGTGACTGCCATCTACCGGTCACACTTATCATTCCACCATGTACCAAATAAAATTGCTTCAAGGTCGGTAAGCACAACCAGAATTAGGTAAAAAGGCACACCGAAATGGGCCGAAAAACCTCCTTCAAAGTCATACTAAGAGCATTTTTAAATATTTTTGAGCGCCGAGTGTAATGTTTTATATTCTCAATGGAACATATAAAGTTTTGCTGTCGTTTACTGGCGTCATATTGCAGTCTACACATATCTCTTATGTTTGACTGCCATCTACCGGTCACACTTATCATTCCACCATGTACCAAATAAAATTGCTTCAAAGTCGGTAAGCACAACCAGAATTAGGTAAAAAGGCACACCGAAATGGGCCGAAAAACCTCCTTCAAAGTCATACTAAAAACATTTTGAAAGATTTTTGAGCGCCGAGTGTAATGTTTTATATTCTCAATGGAACATATAAAGTTTTGCTGTCGTTTACTGGCGTCATATTGCAGTCTAGACATATCTCTTATGTGTGACTGCCATCTACCGGTCACACTTATCATTCCACCATGTACCAAATAAAATTGCTTCAAGGTCGGTAAGCACAACCAGAATTAGGTAAAAAGGCACACCGAAATGGGCCGAAAAACCTCCTTCAAAGTCGTACTAAAAGCATTTTTAAATATTTTTGAGCGCCGAGTGTAATGTTCTATATTCTCAATGGAACATATAAAGTTTTGCTGTCGTTTACTGGCGTCATATTGCAGTCTACACATATCTCTTATGTTTGACTGCCATCTACCGGTCACACTTATTCCACCATGTACCAAATAAAATTGCTTCAAGGTCGGTAAGCACAACCAGAATTAGGTAAAAAGGCGCACCGAAATGTGCCGAAAAACCTCCTTCAAAGTCATACTAAAAACATTTTGAAAGATTTTTGAGCGCCGAGTGTAATGTTTTATATTCTCAATGGAACATTTAAAGTTTTGCTGTCGTTTACTGGCGTCATATTGCAGTCTACACATATCTCTTATGTTTGACTGCCATCTACCGGTCACACTTATTCCACCATGTACCAAATAAAATTGCTTCAAGGTCGGTAAGCACAACCAGAATTAGGTAAAAAGGCGCACCGAAATGGGCCGAAAAACCTCCTTCAAAGTCATACTAAAAACAATTTTAAATATTTTTGAGCGCCGAGTGTAATGTTTTATATTCTCAATGGAACATTTAAAGTTTTGTTGTCGTTTTCTCGCGTCATATTGCAGTCTACACATATCTCTTATGTGTGACTGCCATCTACCGGTCACACTTATCATTCCACCATGTACCAAATAAAATTGCTTCAAGGTCGGTAAGCACAACCAGAATTAGGTAAAAAGGCACACCGAAATGGGCCGAAAAACCTCCTTCAAAGTCGTACTAAAAACATTTTGAAAGATTTTTGAGCGCCGAGTGTAATGTTCCATATTCTCAATGGAACATTTAAAGTTTTGCTGTCGTTTACTGGCGTCATATTGCAGTCTACACATATCTCTTATGTGTGACTGCCATCTACCGGTCACACTTATCATTCCACCATGTACCAAATAAAATTGCTTCAAGGTCGGTAAGCACAACCAGAATTAGGTAAAAAGGCACACCGAAATGGGCCGAAAAACCTCCTTCAAAGTCATACTAAAAGCATTTTTAAATATTTTTGAGCGCCGAGTGTAATGTTTTATATTCTCAATGGAACATATAAAGTTTTGCTGTCGTTTACTGGCGTCATATTGCAGTCTACACATATCTCTTATGTGTGACTGCCATCTACCGGTCACACTTATCATTCCACCATGTACCAAATAAAATTGCTTCAAGGTCGGTAAGCACAACCAGAATTAGGTAAAAAGGCACACCGAAATGGGCCGAAAAACCTCCTTCAAAGTCATACTAAAAACAATTTTAAATATTTTTGAGCGCCGAGTGTAATGTTTTATATTCTCAATGGAACATTTAAAGTTTTGTTGTCGTTTTCTCGCGTCATATTGCAGTCTACACATATCTCTTATGTGTGACTGCCATCTACCGGTCACACTTATCATTCCACCATGTACCAAATAAAATTGCTTCAAGGTCGGTAAGCACAACCAGAATTAGGTAAAAAGGCACACCGAAAGGGGCCGAAAAACCTCCTTCAAAGTCATACTAAAAGCATTTTTAAATATTTTTGAGCGCCGAGTCTAATGTTTTATATTCTCAATGGAACATATAAAGTTTTGCTGTCGTTTTCTCGCGTCATATTGCAGTCTACACATATCTCTTATGTGTGACTGCCATCTACCGGTCACACTTATCATTCCACCATGTACCAAATAAAATTGCTTCAAGGTCGGTAAGCACAACCAGAATTAGGTAAAAAGGCACACCGAAAGGGGCCGAAAAACCTCCTTCAAAGTCATACTAAAAGCATTTTTAAATATTTTTGAGCGCCGAGTAATAATGTTCTATATTCTCAATGGAACATATAAAGTTTTGCTGTCGTTTACTGGCGTCATATTGCAGTCTAGACACATCTCTTATGTGTGACTGCCATCTACCGGTCACACTTATCATTCCACCATGTACCAAATAAAATTGCTTCAAGGTCGGTAAGCACAACCAGAATTAGGTAAAAAGGCACACCAAAATGGGCCGAAAAACCTCCTTCAAAGTCATACTAAAAGCATTTTTAAATATTTTTGAGCGCCGAGTGTAATGTTTTATATTCTCAATGGAACATTTAAAGTTTTGCTGTCGTTTTCTGGCGTCATATTGCAGTCTACACATATCTCTTATGTTTGACTGCCATCTACCGGTCACACTTATCATTCCACCATGTACCAAATAAAATTGCTTCAAGGTCGGTAAGCACAACCAGAATTAGGTAAAAAGGCACACCGAAATGGGCCGAAAAACCTCCTTCAAAGTCATACCAAAAACATTTTGAAAGATTTTTGAGCGCCGAGTGTAATGTTCTATATTCTCAATGGAACATTTAAAGTTTTGCTGTCGTTTTCTCGCGTCATATTGCAGTCTACACATATCTCTTATGTGTGACTGCCATCTACCGGTCACACTTATCATTCCACAATGTACCAAATAAAATTGCTTCAAGGTCGGTAAGCACAACCAGAATTAGGTAAAAAGGCACACCGAAATGGGCCGAAAAACCTCCTTCAAAGTCATACTAAAAACATTTTGAAATATTTTTGAGCGCCGAGTGTAATGTTCTATATTCTCAATGAAACATTTAAAGTTTTGCTGTCGTTTTCTGGCGTCATATTGCAGTCTAGACATATCTCTTATGTGTGACTGCCATCTACCGGTCACCCTTATCATTCCACCATGTACCAAATAAAATTGCTTCAAGGTCGGTAAGCACAACCAGAATTAGGTAAAAAGGCGCACCGTCGATTTTTCTGAAACAAAAGGATGTTAAAAGCGCCTTGTAGTCGGAAAAATACGGTAGACATATTTACATTTGGGTAAATAACGAGATTGATGATGTATTCTCTCTTTAGTGGACCGGACACAATTAGCTCTGAATCAAGACTATCTTTGTTGGGAGAAATAATTGGGGGAGAAAAAACAATAATTTGTTGCGCTAAATCACACAAAACCGAAGCCATATTAGGCAGTTTTACAAGCTTCATGATTCAGTGCCAGCTCTTTCCTAGTTGAGAGTCAATTGGCTGAATGTGCGTCAGGAACAAAAAAAAAAAAAAGTCATAACGGAGGAGCGATTTGAAACCAAGCAAAAAGCAATAAGCATTTTGACAAATGGCCTGTCAGCGGGACAGAAGAACTGACAGGGTGGAACACGTGCGTGACAGAAAAGGAGAAAGTACATGAGTGTTATGTCATGATTTATTTAGGCACTTGACTGATAAGGAGCTAAAAATTGAATTTGAATGTGGCTAATAAAAGAAAAAAAATACTGTAAAACTTAGTGCTGGGCAACTCAAGCCTGAATGAGCGTGTGGCACACTCACTGACTGTATTGAAACTGCACTGTTCTACTTCAGTTGCAAATGTAAAAAAAAAAAGGCAATCGTAGTTGTTTTCAAACAAATAGCTGTGCAAAAAGGAAATATGAAATGTGCAACGTAAACAGGAAAAGAAGAACCGGTGTAAAATCAAAATGATCCCACTCTTTCAAAATGTGTCCTTTTTCCTGATTTTATTTCGATTCATGACGGCGACAAAAGCAGATGTCAAGAGCGGCTCATCATCCCATTTATTATGTGTATTAAAAAACAATGTGTGTATATATATATATGCAATATATAATAATATATACAATAATAGAAAATAATATATTAATAAATATGTATTAAATAAGTAAATATTAAATAAGTAATATTTTCATTGACTTAATAATACTTAATAATAAATATATGAATACACAAAATAATAATTATTAAGAATAATGTCACCACACTATACAAATCAATGTGTTTGCATATAAAAATATAGACAATATAAAATATATAATAATATATACAATAATAAAGAATAATACAATATTAAATATGTAAATATGTATAAAATAAGAAAATATTAAGTGTATTAAATAAGTAATATATTCATTAACTTAATAATATTTAATAATAATTATGAATACACAAAATATTATTAAAATTAATGTCACCACACTATACAAATAAATGTGTTTGCATAAAAAATATAGACAATATAAAATATATAATAATATATACAATAATAGAATATAATATAATATTAAAAAATATATAAATAAATATGTATGACATAAGTAAATATTAAATGTGTATTAAATAAGTAATATATTAATTAACTTAATAATATTTAATAATAAATATATGAATACACAAAATAATAATTATTAAAATTAATGTCACCACACTATACAAATAAATGTGTTTGCATAAAACAATATAGACAATATAAAATAGGGAGGGGGGGACATAGGAGAAAGAAAAGAAGCGGCAGATCAACTGGTCTAAAAAGGAGGTCTATTTCAAGGCTAGAGTATACAGATGAGTTTTAAGGTGAGACTTAAATATGAACATCACACAAGGGTTAACGACGGCGACAGTTTGACTCTGGAACAGACTCGTTCTATTGAGTCCTTCGGGGCAACTTGTTGAAGTGTGCAAGGTTATCTGCATTTAATCCATGTTGTGACTTTAAATTAAAACGTACAATTTATTACGTGGCCATTTCTCACTTTCAATTACCGGCCGACGGGCTTTTAAAATTGGAACCGGGGGCCACCGTCTCACTCTTTTGAAAACGTGTAACGTAGGGTTTCAATACAGAGCTGGTACATGAACAGCGGCGTCAGTCTTTTCATTTTGCCAATCACGGCGAGGGGGAATAATGAGATCGGGGGCGGTCGTCCCGGCTGCGTTGTGATCACTTCATCTCAAAACACTCGCGGGGGTAAATTGAGCGGCGGGATTTCGAAATGAGGTGGAAGTGGGGGGGGGGTGTTTTTTTTTGTTAGAGATTTGACTCTCAAACTCACTCATGAAGTGAAGATTTTAATTACCTCTGCGTGAGAGTCTGACAATAGGGTTCTCACTTTAGTTTCAAAAGGCATGCTGGGATATGATCCAGTCCAGACCCCACCGCCCAGGGGGTTGACTAAGCCACAGGAAACAACATCCTCTCCTCGAGTGTCGCAGACCCGTACTATGCAGGTTTTGGGGCGTCCCATTTTTCCGTAGGATTTGGTGTTCGACAAGAATTTTTGCCTGCATTTCAGCCCGGTCTTTTTGTACCGTCTTGGTTATTATATGTGAATCAATCAATCATCCATCCTTTCATCCAGTATCCGAAGACGGGTCGCGGGGGCAGCAGCCTAAGCAGGGAAGCCCAGGATTTCCTCTCCCCAGCCACTTCGTCAACTCTTCTTGGGGGATCCCTAGGCGTTCCTAGGCCAGCCGGGAGACATCCATCCATCCATCCAACCATCTTCTTCCACTTATCCGAGGTCGGGTCGCGGGGGGAGCAGCCTAAGCAGGGAAGCCCAGGATTTCCTCTCCCCAGCCACTTCGTCAACTCTTCTTGGGGGATCCCTAGGGAGGCGTTCGGGTGGCATCCTGACCAGATGCCCGGACCACCTCATCTGGTTCCTCTTTACTTTGAGTTCCTCCCGGACGACAGAGCTTCTCACCCGCTTCCCTCCTGCATCCGGGTATCACAGTTTCTCCTCTGGCTGCTCGCCCGGCCACGCCCCCGCTCGAGCTGAGCACAGCGCGCCCACACAGTGACAAGCCTGCATGCAATCGCCAATCTGCACACCTGGGACTGATGAGGGCGAGCTGGATAAAAGACTGTGTGTACCGTAAGCTTGATGTTCTCTCACCGTTGTCCTTTTCCCCTCTGTGATTCTGACTTCTGTGTTGCTCTCCCACAGTGCCTTCCTTGGTCTTCCTCCTTCGAGATCATCCATTGTTTCCCCTCTGTTTTGGACTGCCTTCCTCGATTCCCGAGCCTCACCAGAATACGGATCTAGCCTCTTCTCTCCTGCCCTGGATGATCATCTGCCTGCCCCTCGGACTGCCTTGTTCCTTGGCTCTTGACTTCGCTTGGTAACACACACTTCGGTTAATCTCCACACGTAGTCACACACATACGCACTTGGGTTTGACACACTCCATTTCCTTGGGTTAGCCTATTAGTTATTATTGTTTATTATTATTATTATTATATTTATTGACTATATATATGATAAATTATTGAACATTACTGTACCCTGGTGTCTGTTGCCGTCATCTCCCTCGTCATCTCTCTCCTGCCCTGGATGATCATCTGCCTGTCCCTCGGACTGCCTTGTTCCTTCGCTCTTCACTTCGCTTGGTAACACACACTTCAGTTAATCTCCACACATAGTCACACACATACGCACTTGGGTTTGACACACTCCATTTCCTTGGGTTCGCTTATTAGTTATTATTGTTTATTATTATTATATATAGATGATAAATTATTGAACATTACTGGTCCCCCGGTGTCTGTTGCCGTCATCTCCCTCGTCATCTCTCTCCTGCCCTGGATGATCATCTGCCTGCCCCTCGGACTGCCTTGTTCCTTCACTTTCGACAACACTTGGTAACACACACTTCAGTTAATCTCCACACATAGTCACACACATACGCACTTGGGTTTGACACACTCCATTTCCTTGGGTTAGGTTATTAGTTATTATTGTTTATTATTATTATATATAGATGATAAATTATTGAACATTACTGCCCCCTGGTGTCTGTTGCCGTCATCTCCCTTGTCATCTCTCTCCTGCCCTGGATGATCATCTGCCTGCCCCTCGGACTGCCTTGTTCCTTCACTTTCGACAACACTTGGTAACACACACTTCAGTTAATCTCCACACATAGTCACACACACGCACTTAGGTTTGACACACTCCATTTCCTTGGGTTCGCTTATTAGTTAGTATTGTTTATTATTATTATTATTATTATTATTATTATATATATATAGCCTATATATATATATAATAAATAATTAAAATCCCCTGGTGTCTGTTGGCGTCATCTCCCTTTAGTAAACCATAACACATTCATTTGCTCCACTTTCACACTCGGTGGTGGTAAGCTACATTTGTAGCCAAGGCAATATTGGTGATTCAGGATTCAAGCACTCAAATTATTGACGATTTGTTGTCCAACGGATTTATTGTATTTTTATTATTCTATAATATCGTCGCTGTGTTGCCAAGCTTCTGTGTGCATGCAATTGATTTTTGTTTTTGTGCTTTTTTGTGACGCTACTTCGCAACTGAAGTTCCTTACAAATAAAGGAATTTGTGGAATTAAATTGAATTACTGTCTAAACGTGTTACGCGGAGCATCCTTGATGAACCACACTTTTGCTGAACCTTGGGAACAAAGTCAGCAAACACACCTGGAATCTTGCAACACAGGACAGGAATATAAATAATGAATACAAAACAAATAAAAATGCCAGCATAGATATTTTTCCACCCCCGCATTGACCACTTTACTGTTATTATCCTCCTGTTGGTCACTCGTTTTAATGATGCTGGTGAACGTATTGGAAAGAACTCACCTAATACTCTACTCTTGGTTGACTTAACGGCAAAAGTGTCTGCATTTCCGTCCAAAATTCATATGTGTTGAGGCACAAATTCATATTGTGAGGGCATGTGTACTGTACTCTGGTGAAAATGTACACTGCAAAAAAGTGCTGCAAAATTAAACAAGGTTAATTATTAAGCATTGGTGAGTGAGAATAGAATATAATAAAATACAAAGTACATGAAATTAAGCACCACAGTTCGCTCACAATAAACAATAAGCTTGTTTTACATGTGAATAATACAAATACAGTCTATTATAAAGCATTATTCACATGTGAATAATATACAAACAGTCTATTACACAGCGTTATTCACATGTCAATAACATAAATAGTCTATTAGACACCGTTATTCACTTGTAAATGATATAAATACAGTCTATTATACAGCGTTATTCACATGTGAATAATATAAATACAGTCTATTAAACAGCATTATTCACATGTGAATGATATAAAGTCAATTATACAGCATTATTCACATGTGAATAATATAAATAGAGTCAATTATACAGCATTATTCACATGTGAATAACGTAAATACAGTCTATTACACAGCGTTATTCACATGTGAATAACATAAATACAGTCTATTATACACTGTTATTCACATTTTAATGATAAAAAATACAGTCTATTATACAGCATTATTCACATGTGAATATTATAAATACAGTCTATTAAACAGCGTTATTCACACGTGAATAATATAAATATAAATTCAGTCTATTACACAGCATTATTCACATGTGAATAATATAAATAGAGTCAATTATACAGCATTATTCACATGTGAATAATGTAAATACAGTCTATTACACAGCGTTATTCACATGTGAATAACATAAATACAGTCTATTATACACTGTTATTCACATTTTAATGATAAAAAATACAGTCTATTATAGAGCATTATTCACGTGTGAATATTATAAATACTGTCTATTAAACAGCGTTATTCACACGTGAATAATATAAATATAAATTCAGTCTATTACACAGCATTATTCACATGTGAATAATATAAATACAGCCTATTATACAGCATTATTCAAATGTGAATAACAAAAATACAATCTATTATAAGGCATTATTCACATGTGAATAATATAAATACAGTCTATTACACAGCGTTATTCACATGTGAATAACATAAATATGGTCTATTAGACACCGTTATTCACTTGTAAGTGATATAAATACAGAGTATTATACAGCATTATTCACATGTGAATATTAAAAATACAGTCTATTATACAGCGTTATTCACATGTGAATAATATAAATATAAATTTTGTCTATTACACAACATTATTCACACGTGAATAATATAAATACAGTCTATTATACAGCATTATTCACATGTGAATATTAAAAATACAGTCTATTATACAGCATTATTCACATGTGAATATTAAAAATACAGTCTATTATACAGCGTTATTCACATGTGAATAATATAAATATAAATTTTGTCTATTACACAACATTATTCACACGTGAATAATATAAATACAGTCTATTAAACGGCATTATTCACATGTGAATAATATAAATACAGCCTATTATACAGCGTTATTCACATGTGAATAACATAAATACAGTCTATTATACAGCATTATTCACATGTGAATATTATAAATACAAACTATTATACAGCGTTATTCACATGTGAATAATATAAATATAAATTCAGTCTATTACACAGCATTATTCACATGTGAATAATATAAATACAGTCTATTATACAGCATTATTCAAATGTGAATAACAAAATAAAGTCTATTATACAACATTATTCACATGTGAATAACATAAATACAGTCTATTATACAAAATTATTCACATGTGAATACTAAAAATACAGTCTATTATACACAGTTATTCACATGTAAATGATATAAATACTGTCTATTATACAGCATTATTCACATGTGAATAATATAAATACAGTCTATTATACAGCATTATTCAAATGTGAATAACAAAAATACAGTCCATTATACAGCATTATTCACATGTGAATCATATAAATACAGCCTATTATACAGCATTATTCACATGTGAATAATATAATAGTTACAGTCAGATAGTGTGATTGTCAATGTTTTGTTCTGCTCTGGAATATGTTGTGGCTGTAGAAAGGGAATAAGCGGTAGAAAATGGATGGATGGCTGTATTCACAAAAAGGGGCATTATACAACATGCAAAATAATCCCCACGACATAGTGGCCATTGCAGCTGCCACTGTTCTGTATGTCAACACTATTAAGTTATTGCTTACAACCACGTCACTGAAGCATTTTTTTTTTTTGCAAAACTGTCATGATAGGATTTGACAAATACTGTGGTGCAAAATTGGTGGTCCAAGAGAAGCTCTAAGTGATATAACCTTGAGCAACTCAATGATTTTCCAGAATAACAAAAGCTTTAATTGAGGTCGAACTATTACATGTTAAATTATCTAACATCTCTGACAATCAGCATGATTTTATTAATATGCTAAAGTTAAGCGTATTGAACAATTTTAACATACCGTATTATCCGGACTATAAAGTGCACCCTGTGCATCTAATGTGCGAAATTATTCTGGTTTTGCGTACCAACTTTGAAGCAATTTTACTTGGTACATGGTGTAATTATAAGTGTGACCAGTAGATGGCAGTCAAACATAAGATATACCTTTTTAGTACGACTTTGGTAAGCTATGAAGCTGCACAAGTCATATTATCCCTCTTTTTGTTTCGCGATATTATACAAAAGGGACTTTTCTTACCTTTTGGTACGTGCTGATCCGTATTTGAGATCTGCATCAATCCGCCTTTACACCGTAGTGGATAAGCTTCTTCTTTTTCTCTATCTTCTTGTTATGTGACATTCATCCTCCGCTGTTGCCATTTCTAATATAAAGTTGTGTAAAGTTCTTACTTATATCAGTCAGTAAACTCACCATGAAAGTGCTAAAACATACCGGTATAATGGAGTTTCCATTATTTACCCAAGGAACTTTAGTTATTAGAGAGTTCCGGTCGGACGGTTTTTCACGGGACACATATCTGGGGGATTAGGGAATGCTGCTCCGTTATTGATTGAAGTAAAGTCTGAATGTCATTAAAACAGTAAGCGCCATCTTTTGACACTTCTTCCCCTCCCGTCCTTGCACGCTACACCGCTACAACAAAGATGACGGGGAGAAGACGCTGCCGAAGGTGAGCCATGTAAATAAACCCGCCCAAAAAAACGACACATCCTGAAGAGACTGTCAGACAGCGGCTTGAAGATGATCTGTAAGACATCATCTATGCAGCATTTTGACCAAATAACTACCATCAAATGTTATGTAGACCACAAGGAAGTCTTTTTTCATATAGAAAAAAACAATAACAATATGACTCCTTGTGGAGGGAGGCATGGCTTGCAGGCCTGCCGCGGAACAGTGTGTGCAAGGACCAGCCTCGAAGACAGTGACAGGTGAGTGGATGGCCCAGGTGGGCTTTGTTATCTTTGGGGCGGCATGGCGTAGTGGGTAGAGCGGCCGTGCCAGAAACCTGAGGGTTGCAGGTTCGCTTCCCACCTATTGACATCCAAATGGCTGCCGTTGTGTCCTTGGGCAGGACACTTCACCCTTTGCCCCCGGTGCCGATCACACTGGTGAATGAATGATGAATGAATTATTGGTGGTGGCCACGCTTCCGTCAGTCTACACCAGGGCAGCTGTGGCTACTGATATAGCTTACCACCACCAGGTGTGAATGAATGATGGGTTCCCACTTCTCTGTGAGCGCTTTGAGTATCTAACAATAGAAAAGCGCGATATAAATCTAATCCATTATTATCTAATCATCTGTCGCCTTTATTAGCAGCAGCCGGAGCGAGACACAGTGTTGGAGAGGGAATTGTTGTGTGTAAATAAGAAAGGCTGTATTCAAACTGTCTACCAGGCTCACGGAGGATCTTTCGGACTCATGAGAACCCTCATGGCAAGCAAACCTTTTACACTCCTTTAATGCGCCTTATATGGTAAATGAAAAAAGATAAAAAATAAACCATTCATCGGCAGTGCATCTTATAATCTGTGGTCCGGAAAATATGGTAATATTTTCAACTATGAGCGGGGATTTGACCCACAACCTTTCTGTCGGGCAACTGGGAATGAATGACTGGCGCCAGGAGAGCTACAGGAAGTCACAATGGGAAATGTATTATATTCTTAGAATTTTGTTTTATTCAGGTGAAACTGATACAAATATACTAAATATATAGTATGTAAATATTACGTTATATGTTATGTTTTATATTGCTACTATGGTACATTTTTATTTGACTTTATACCAGCATTATCCTTTCCATCCTTTGTAACTGAGCCACTGTGTGGAACAATTTCCTTCTTGGAAAAGTAAAGTTCGTCTAAGTCCAAGTCTAAATCCATTAGTTAAGTCAGTACAATTTCTTTTTAACGTTATGTTGGCAGCACATTTCGGGTCGGATGATGTTTATAGGGCGGTATAGCTCGGTTGGTAGAGTGGCCGTGCCAGCAACTTGAGGGTTGCAGGTTCGATTCCCGCTTCCGCCATCCTAGTTACTGCCGTTGTGTCCTTGGGCAAGACACCTGACCCACCTGCTCCCAGTGCCACCCACACTGGTTTAAATGTAACTTAGATATTGGGTTTCACTATGTAAAGCGCTTTGAGTCACTAGAGAAAAAGCGCTATATAAATATAATTCACTTCACTTATAGTAAAAGTAGGTGTTGTGCATGACCAAAGATTGTATATTGTGAGAGGATTGCCACACCAGGCTCGCTTTTTACAGCGCGGGTCGTTCTCCCACGATGCAGCAGGAACTCTGGAGGCAGGGTGCAGGTAAGAAAATGATTGTCATAATCCGTGGCCCGGATCGTGTTTTTTTTGTTATTTTCTGCTGGTTTTGGACTCCCTTAGTTCCTGTTATTGTGCACCCTTGAGTTTGTTTATGATACGATCCGCTGCCCGGATCGTATCATAAACACTATGTAAAGCGCTTTGAGTCACTAAAAAAAAAGCGCTATATAAATATAATTCACTTCACTTCTAGTAAAAGTAGGTGTTGTGCATGACCAAAGATTGTATATTGTGAGAGGATTGCCACAGCAGGCTCGCTTTTTACAGCGCGGGTCGTTCTCCCAAGATGCAGCAGGAACTCTGGAGGCAGGGTGCAGGTAAGAAAAGGATTGTCATAATCCGTGGCCCGGATTGTGTTTTTTTTGTTATTTTCTGCTGGTTTTGGACTCCCTTAGTTCCTGTTATTGTGCACCCTTGAGTTTGTTTATGATACGATCCGCTGCCCGGATCGTATCATAAACACTATGTAAAGCGCTTTGAGTCATTAGAGAAAAAGCGCTATATAAATATAATTCACTTCACTTCTAGTAAAAGTAGGTGTTGTGCATGACCAAAGATTGTATATTGTGAGAGGATTGCCACACCAGGCTCGCTTTTTACTCCCACGATGCAGCAGGAACTCTGGAGGCAGGGTGCAGGTAAGAAAATGATTGTCATAATCCGTGGCCCGGATCGTGTTTTTTTGTTACTTTCTGCTGGTTTTGGACTCCCTTAGTTCCTGTTATTGTGCACCCTTGAGTTTGTTTATGGTACGATCCGCTGCCCGGATCGTTTGTTATTTGGACTTTTGAGTTTGTTTGTGCACGTCCCTGTTTGTTCCGTTACCATGGTTTCTGATTTGTCCCACATGTTCTTGTTTTACGCGCACTAGTGTCTTGATTATTGAGCCTGCCTTTTCCGTTCCCTAGTTCTCTCCTCGTTGTTTAGTGTACATACGACTCGGCTATCTTGTTTTGGACTCGCTAGCTTCCGTGCTTAGCCTTTTGTGTTTCCTAGCTCTCATGCTAGCGTTTTGTTTTGCCTGTTGTGCTTCGAGCAAGTAATCTGTTTGTTTCTCTAGCTCACATGCTAGTAACTCTTTATTTGCCTTTTCTGCCTTAGCACCAGTGTTTTTGTTTGTATTCTGTTTTCAGTTTTAATAAATCATTATTTCGTACCTGTACGCCGTGTCTGAGCCCGATCTGCATCCACTCGCATCACGATGCCCGCCAAGCCTCAGAGTTTAGTGACAATGGCTACTTATTATTTTCACCTGCCTCTGATTGGTGTTCGGGACGCTCACCTGTTTTTCGAGCCTGGCTTCTTTGTTTGCTATACGCAACCTGTCACGTATGTTTTGCTTGTCTCCTAGCCCACGCTAAGTGTTAGCTTCGCACATGTTTCCTTCGACATGTTTTTGGTGCTTCTTTGATTGTTCTGAGGATTAAATCATGTTCCTACCCGCAAGTCCTGTCCTGAGTGGTCCTTTTGGGAACGAAGCCGCGACCCCCCCCCCAACCGTAACACTGATTTATTGTCCATGAAACATGCCAAAATACAAAAGTAGAAGATACAAACAAAAAGACGAGTTCCGATCGCAGGGGGAGCAAAGGAACTAGCTAGCCTGGAACGGTTGGCATAAAAGCAGGAATAATGGAAACAGGGAATCAAATGTAATTTGTTGCATAGAAACAAATAAAATAGCCAGACCGAGTGCGGCGAAAGGCAGGAATAAATAGCTCTCTGATTAACGACTTGGAGCAGGTGAGTGTCCCGAACACTAATCATAGGCAGGTGAAAATAATCAGCACCCATGACCACAAAGAAACACAAACCCAGGGGTGCTGAAAGAGGAACTGAGGGGAATAAAAAAACTAAACAAACAGGACCCGGGCAACGGATCATCACATGGGTTGTATACCGCATTCCTCGACTTTCTCAGGTCTTTTTTGCCACTTTTGCCAGCTTTTTTTGGAACATGTGGACATCAAATTCCAAATGAGCTAATATTTGCAAAAAAAATAAAGTTTTCCAGTTGGAACGTTAAGCATCTTGTCTTCACAGTCAGTTCGATTGCATATAGGTTGAAAAGGATTTCCAAATCCTGGTATTCTGTTTTTATTTACCATTCACGGGTTTTGGGGTGTCATTTTTGGAGGATTCTGGCCTTTTAATACTTTAATGGTGGCCATGTTTGATTTCATGTGTGGAATAGGCCACAAGATTTAAAAAAAAAATTAAAACTGCAAGTAGCGATGGACGGGACCGACTTTTGCTGGTGTTTCCTGCCTTTACCCATTCAACATATCTTTACCTGCACTTTACCTACCTTCCCTGCATCCTGGGGTCACATGGTATGTCTTTCTTTCACCCATACTCGCTGGTGCTTCAATCTCTCTCCTGGGCTAGTTTGAAGCCGACACAATAAACGCGCTCAGAGGAGATAATGTTTGAAAAAAGGTGACAGGTTTTTACAAACCTTTTGTTTTGAAGGGGTAATTGCCAACTTCCTGTTGATTTTTGCTGAAGGATGTCAATGAATGAAATGTAGGTCTAAGTGAGACCTACATAGAGGTTTTTGTTTCATGTCCCTACGCCATCCCTACCGGAAGTTATAAGCAGTTTTGTCTGTGTTTTTTTTCTAGGAGGCGCTAGAGCGCAATTTTGAGTTTTTTTGGGGGTTTTTTTATCAGATCGCAATTTTCACCAGTCCTGATGTGTGGGTCCAGTTTGGTGAGTTTTGAAGCATTTTAAGGGGGTCAAATTACAGCTCAAAGAGGCAAAAATGACATTTTTTAGGAAACTTTTGATTTGAAGGGTTTTTTGCCAACTTTTTGTTGATTTTTGCTGAAGGATGTCAATGAATGAAATGTAGGTCTAAGTGAGACCTACATAGAAGTTTTCGTTTCATGTCTCTACGCCATTCCTACCGGAAGTTATAAGCAGTTTTGTCTGTGTTTTTTTCTAGGGGGCGCTAGAGCGCAATTCTGAGTTTTTTGGGTTTTTTTTTATTAGATCGCAATTTTCACCAGTCCTGATGTGTGTGTCCAGTTTGGTGAGTTTTGAAGCACTTTAAGGGGGTCAAATTACAGCTCAAAGAGGCAAAAATGACATTGTTTAGGAAACTTTTGATTTGAAAGGGTTTTTGCCAACTTTTTGTTGATTTTTGCTGAAGGATGTCAATGAATGAAATGTAGGTCTAAGTGAGACCTACATAGAGGTGTTTGTTTCATGTCTCTACGCCATTCCTACCGGAAGTTATAAGCAATTGTGTCTGTGTTTTTCTTTCTAGGGAGCGCTAGAGCACAATTTTTATTTTTTTTTATTTTTGTTTTATTAGATCGCAATTTTCACCAGTCCTTATGTGTGTGTCCAGTTTGGTGAGTTTTGAAGCATTTTAAGGGGGTCAAATTACAGCTCAAAGAGGCAAAAATGACATTTTTTAGGAAACTTTTGATTTGAAGGGGTTTTTACCAACTTTTTGTTGATTTTTGCTGAAGGATGTCAATGAAATGTAGGTCTAAGTGAGACCTACATAGAGGTTTTTGTTTCATGTCTCTACGCCATTACTACCGGAAGTTATAAGCAGTTTTGTATGTGTTTTTTTTCTAGGGGGCGCTAGAGCGCAATTTTGAGTTTTTTTTTTAAATATTTTTTATTAGATCGCAATTTTCACCAGTCCTGATGTGTGTGTCCAGTTTGGTGAGTTTTGAAGCATTTTAAGGGGGTCAAATTACAGCTCAAAGAGGCAAAAATGACATTTTTTAGGAAACTTTTGATTTGAAGGGTTTTTTGCCAACTTTTTGTTGATTTTTGCTGAAGGAGGTCAATGAATGAAATGTAGGTCTAAGTGAGACCTACATAGAGGTTTTCGTTTCATGTCTCTACGCCATTCCTACCGGAAGTTAAAAGCAGTTTTGTCTGTGTTTTTTTTCTAGGGGGCGCTAGAGCGCAATTTTGAGTTTTTATTTTTTTATTTTTTATTAGATCGCAATTTTCACCAGTCCTGATGTGTGTGTCCAGTTTGGTGAGTTTTGAAGCATTTTAAGGGGGTCAAATTACAGCTCAAAGAGGCAAAAATGACATTTTTTAGGAAACTTTTGATTTGAAGGGGTTTTTGCCAACTTCCTGTTGATTTTTGCTGAAAGAAGTCAATGTACAGAATCTAAGTCTAGGTTTACGTCCAAGTCAGACCTACATAGAAGTTTTTGTTTCATGTCTCTACGACATTCCTAACGGAAGTTACAAGCAGTTTTGTCTGGTGTTTTTTCCTAGGGGGCGCTAGAGCGAAATTTTGAGTTTTAGTGTTTGTTTTTTTTATTAGATGGCAATTTTCAGCAGTCCTGATGTGTGTGTAAAATTTGGTGAAATGGTCAAATTACAGCTCAAAAAAGGAGGCGGAATAATAAAGAATAATCAAACCTTAGAAATACAATAGGGTCCTCTGTCCCAACCTGCGGGGGAGCAATTGCACACTTGGTCGCCCCTGATTATTACATTTGAATGTTTACTCAATATTTCAATGCAACACGTTTCCATTCCTTCGTGTGCGGCCAACAATGTAAGTGCCAAGAAATGCTAGCATAATGGTCCGGAAAGCTGGAATGACTTTATTTCCTTGAATAATTCATTTAAAACCTCTTCTCACTCCGGCGCTTACCAAAGGCATGCGGTAAATGTAGGCCTGCGCTTATGAATTTGAGTGTGATGTAAGGATACCATCATGAAAAGCACATTTAATAAAAAGAAATAAATGTTATTATGGTCTTACCTTTACTTATAAATGAAGTCAAGGACACCATCACCGAAGACACTGTGGAAGACACAAAGGACATCGAGACGGGAACGAGGAAAACACAAAGAAGGCGAGCAAGGAACGAGGTAGAGGTGCCAGACGTGATGCTTACTCAGGTGAGATTGGCTACGTTCTGGCGAAGGACTCCTGGCTTCACTGGTCTTTTATGCCGCTCCCTCTCATCAAGGCCAGGTGTGTTGATTATTGATTTTGTGCAGGCTCGTCGCTGCGTGGGCGTGCTGCGCTCAGCACGAGCTGAGTCGTGTCTGAGCACGCTGTCAGCTTAGTCACGTCTTAGCGCGCTGTCAGAGGAGGCGCCTGCCGCCGAGGAAATGCGGGTTCGACTCCGCGTCGTGACGTCATATTTAATGACTCATATTTGACACACGCAGCTACGGTATATTAATAAAACATAGCTGCTTACTGTTGTCTTTAGCGCGCTGTCAGAGGAGGCGCCTGCCGCCGAGGTAACGCGGGTTCAACTCCGCGTCGTGACATCATATTTAATGGTTCATATTTGACACACGCAGCTACGGTATATTAATAAAACACAGCTGCTTACTGTTGTTTTTAGCGCACTGTCAGAGGAGGCGCCTGCCGCCGAGGAAATGCGGGTTCGACTCCGCGTCGTGACATCATATTTAATGACTCATATTTGACAAACGCAGCTACGGTATATTAATAAAACATAGCTGCTTACTGTTGTTTTTAGCGCGCTGTCAGAGGAGGCGCCTGCCGCCGAGGTAACGCGGGTTCGACTCCGCGTCGTGACATCATATTTAATGACTCATATTTGACACACGCAGCTACGGTATATTAATAAAACATAGCTGCTTACTATTGTTTTTAGCGTGCTGTCAGAGGAGGCGCCTGCCGCCGACGTAACGCGGGTTCGACTCCGCGTCGTGACATCATATTTAATGACTCATATTTGACACTCGCAGCTACGGTATATTAATAAAACATAGCTGCTTACTGTTCTTTTCAGCATATTCAATAGCTTGGACCTTAAATCCTACTGAATAGCTCTTAATCTTCTTCCCTTTATGCAATTCTAAATGATTGAAATCAGCCTCCTACATTTTGAAAATGATGACAGGTGAAGTGTCACTCGTGACGTGACGAGTTTGACCCTGTGGAAATTCTATGCATATGCTAATTATCTTGCGAAACGAGTTAGACCCGGCAGTAATTCTAGGCAAGGAAATACGGTAAACCTCTTTGTTCCAAATACACGACAATGATGAGGTGTGACCGCACACGCTGTGGCACAAAAACAATCTTACATTGCCTACCAAGGTTGCACGGTCATATTAGCTTCTCTGGATGTCACACTACCCTGCCCCCCGAGACGATACGGAGCGTATTCCCTGCAGCCAGGCTGGAAGTCAGATCATTGCCCAAGCCCCTGAAAGTAATGCACACGAGTGAGTAATGGTAATAAAGTCGGCGGGGTGTCACTTCCGATATTGTGTAATTTGGGTATTGCCTCTTCCAGTATGATAGCAAGCCTGGGAGTTGCGCTGCAAAAAGTCAGTGTTCAAAAACAAGAAAAAGAAAATACAAAAAAATAGGGGGATTTTACTTGAACCAAGCAAAATGATCTACCAATAGAACAAGAAAATTTGGCTTGCCAAGACTTTCCAAAACAAGTAAAATTAGCTAACCTCAATGGACCCACAAATACCTTAAAGGGGAACATTATCAGCAGACCTATGTAAGCGTCAATATATACCTTGATGGTGCAGAAAAAAGACCATCGATTTTTTTAACCGATTTCCGAACTCTAAATGGGTGAATTTATCCGAATTAAACACTTTTCTGTTTATCGCTCTTTTTGCGATGACGTCAGAATATGACGTCACCGAGGTAACACACCCACCATTTTCATTTTCAACACATTACAAACACCGGGTCACAGTTCTGTTATTTTCCGTTTTTTCGACTATTTTTTGGAACCTTGGAGACATCATGCCTGGTGGGTGTGTTGTCGGAGGGTGTAACAACACTAACAGGGAGGGATTCAAGTTGCACCACTGGCCCCAAGATGCCAAAGTGTCTGCCGCCAGACCCCTATTGAATGTACCAAAGTGTCTCCACATTTTACCTGCGATAACAGACATGGCACAGAGATGTATGGATAACCTGCAGATGCATTTGCAACGATAAATTCAACGAAATCACAAAGGTGAGTTTTGTTGATATTGACTTATGTGCTAATCAGACATATTTGATCGCGGCATGACTGCCAGCTAATCGATGCTAACATGCTATGCTAAGCGACGCTAACATGCTATTTTACCGGCGGTGCTAAAGCAGACATGACACAGAGATGTATGGATAACCTGCAGATGCATTTGCAACTATAAAGTCAACGAAATCACAAAGGTGAGTTTTGTTGATGTTGACTGCCAACTAATTGATGCTAACATGCTACGCTAATCGATGCTAACATGGTATTTACTGGCGGTGCTAAAGCAGACATGGCACAGAGATGTATGGATAACCTGCAGATGCATTTGCAACTATAAAGTCAACGAATTCACAAAGGGGAGTTTTGTTGATGTTGACTGCCAACTAATCGATGCTAACATGCTACGCTAATCGATGCTAACATGGTATTTACTGGCGGTGCTAAAGCAGACATGGCACAGAGATGTATGGATAACCTGCAGATGCATTTGCAACTATATTACGTTTCCTTCCACCCACATTTAACGCAAAACAAACACTTACCAATCGGCGGATTTAAGTTGCTCCAGTGTCACGAGATGCGAAAGTCCTGATCGTTTGGTCCGCACATTTTACCGGCGATGCTAACGTAGCTATTCGGCCATGCTATGGCTATGAATAGCGTCAATAGCTGTTCGCTCAATAGCTTTAGTTTCTTCTTCAATACTTTCATACTCCAACCATCCGTTTCAATAATCTGTTGAATCGCTTAAACCGCTGAAATCCGAGTCTGAATCCGAGCTAATGTCGCTATATCTCGCTGTGGTATTCGCCATTGTTTGTTTACATTGGCAGCACTGTGTGACGTCACAGGGAAATGGATAGTGACATCGCAAATAGCGAAAATCAAACACTTTAAAGCTTTTTTTAGGACTATTCGGGGATCGGTAAAATGTTGAAAAAAACTTCAAAAAATACAACAAGCCACTGGGAACTGATTTTTATTGTTTTTAACCCTTTTGAAATTGTGATAATGTTCCCCTTTAAAATAAGTATATTCTCACTAATAACAAGTGTACTACTATATGAGTACCCATTTTCTATTGTTTCATTGAAAATAAAACAGAAAAGTCTATTTGGCTGTCATCTGTTTCAATTGTGTCAAAGTCAGGATTTTTTTTACATGCTTGAAACAAGAAATGATTACTTTAAAAAAGCGGTTTTATACTTGAGAGTGTTGATGACACAGCTTTGCAACATTTGATATTCTAGTTTCAAGCATGTTTTACTCAATATAGGTCATCAAATCTAAGCAACAAGCTGTAATATCTTACTGAGATCATATAGAAGCAAAACCCTTAAAACAAGTAAAACACTCGAACATAAAATCTTTTGTATGGCCGCGCAAGTCCCGGGGTGCCAAAAATGTCCATAACACACCAAGCCGAGTCCCATGGGGAGGAAAGTTGGAAAAGTCAGCAAAAGTCCCAAAATTGTTCAAAATACCTACACAGGTTCGAGTCCCACAAGTTCTGTCGTACGCCAGCCGGGATGCCCAACATGTCCAAAACGCGCCCAGCAAAGTCCCACGGGACGGCAGGGAAAAAAGTGAGAAAAGTCGGTAAAATGTGTCACAAGTCTTAAGACTCTGCGGGACTCGAAGGTATTTTGAAGATATTCGGGACTTTTGCTGACTTTTCCAACATTTATCCCCCTTCCCCGGGGGACTCGGCTGGGTGTGTTGTGGACATTTTGGGTAGCCCGGAACTTGCGCGGCCTGCGGCGGGACTTGTGGGACTCGAACCTGGGTGGGTATTTTGAACATTTTTGTGGATTTTTGCCGACTTTTGTCACTTTTTTCCCCCACTTCCCATGGAAATTTTTCGCATCCCGGGCATACTTGCCAACCTTGAGGAGGTGGGACGGAGGTGTGGTTTGGGGGCGTGGTTAAAAAGAGAGTATATTTACAGCCAATTCATCAACTCGAGTATTCGATATATATATATATATATATATATATATATATATATATATATATATATATATATATATATATGAAATACTTAACTTTCAGTGAATTCTAGCTACATATATTTGTATTTTATTATATGTAGGTGTGGGAAAAAAACACAAGACTACTTCATCTCTACAGATCTGTTTCATGAGGGGTTCCCTCAATCATCAGGAGATTTTTATTATAAATATAAATAAAGAAATAGTTGAATTTCAGACGGCACCTATCAAATACACAGTAATAAAAAAACAGTTGTTTTACTAACCGTACTGTGCTTGCTGGTTACTAAAAAAAAAAAACACTTACCGTTCACTATTTCAGTAACGTCACTTCCGAGTTTCCAGAAGATGGCGCCAGTATGTGCTTTGCCCTGCCGTCTCTTGCTGTCACTTCTGTTGGTTTTTGTGTTGTTTGGGTCTATTTTCGTCTCTGTCAGCTAACTGCTTGTGTATGACCGCCAAACACTGTTGGATCTTCACTGATATGATCAATTTCGAGATGTTGATTTTTCGACGTCCCAGTCAGCTTTTTTCACCTGGCCGGATTCCTGCCGCGTGGCTCCTCCCCCCCGCCACCTGCGGGCTGTGTGTCGGGGCCCCACCTGGATTACCTGCGCCCCTGGACCTGCTGGCCCCCGCCAGGTTTGGTCTTGTGAACAAAAGAAAACGTTTAACCTGAAGGATTTCTTCACTCCCCGCGGACTTGACTTCCTCTGTGTGACGGAAACATGGCTGAGAGCCGGTGAGTCCGCCCCTTTTAATGAACTTCTTCCTCCGGAGTGATCCTACTTTAATTCTCCACGGTCGTCCAGTCGAAAATGAGGAGGATTAGCAGTCGTTTTTTTAAAAATGACTTTAAATGCCGTCAGATCCGCCTGCAATCCTCCCTTTCAAGCTTCGAACTGTGCATGTTTGAGCTGGAGGGGGCGTGGCCTCCAGTGCCAGCTGAATTTCGGGAGATTTTCGGGAGAACTTTTCTTCCGGGAGGTTTTCGGGAGGGGCGCTGAATTTTGGGAGTTGGCAAGTATGATCCCGGGACTTGTGCAGCCGGCGGCGGGACTCGTGGGACTCGAACCTGGGTGGGTATTTTGAACATTTTTGTGGATTTTTGCCGACTTTTGTCACTTTTTTCCCCCACTTCCCATGGGACATTGCTGGGTGCGTTTTGGAAATTTTTCCCATCCCGGGCATACTTGCCAACCATGAGACCTCCGATTTCAGGAGGTGGAGGGCGTGGTTGGGGGTGGGGCGGAGGCGTGGTTTGGGGGCGTGGTTAAGAGGAGAGTATATTTACAGCCAATTCACCAACTCAAGTATTACATATATACATATATTATTATAAATATAAATAAAGAACGACACAGTTATAAAAAAACTGTTGTTCTACTAACTGTACTGTGCTTGCTGGTTACTAAAAAAAAAATAAGAAATACCGTTCACTATTTCAGTAACGTCACTTCCGAGTTTCCAGTCGTTTAAATGCCTTCAGATCCGCCTGCAATCCTCCCTTTCAAGCTTCGAACTGTGCATGTTTGAGCTGGAAGGGGCGTGGCCTCCAGCTCCAGCTGAATTTCAGGAGATTTTCGGGAGAACTTTTCTTCCGGGAGGTTTTCGGGAGGGGCGCTGAATTTTGGGAGTTGGCAAGTATGATCCCGGGACTTGTGCAGCCGGCGGCGGGACTCGTGGGACTCGAACCTGGGTGGGTATTTTGAACATTTTTGTGGATTTTTGACGACTTTTGTCACTTTTTTCCCCCACTTCCCATGGGACATTGCTGGGTGCGTTTTGGAAATTTTTCCCATCCCGGGCATACTTGCCAACCTTGAGACCTCCGATTTCAGGAGGTGGAGGGCGTGGTTGGGGGTGGGGCGGAGGCGTGGTTTGGGGGCGTGGTTAAGAGGAGAGTATATTTACAGCCAATTCACCAACTCAAGTATTACATATATATATATATATATATATATATATATATATCCATCCATCCATCCATTTTCTACCGCTTATTCCCTTTCGGGGTCGCGGGGGGCGCTGGCGCCTATCTCAGCTACAATCGGGCGGAAGGCAGGGTACACCCTGGACAAGTCGCCACCTCATATATATATATATATATATATATATATATATATATATATATTATAAATATAAATAAAAAACGACACAGTTATAAAAAAAACTGTTGTTCTACTAACTGTACTGTGCTTGCTGGTTACTAAAAAAAAATTAAAAAATACCGTTCACTATTTCAGTAACGTCACTTCCGAGTTTCCAGTCGTTTAAATTCCTTCAGATCCGCCTGCAATCCTCCCTTTCAAGCTTCGAACTGTGCATGTTTGAGCTGGAAGGGGCGTGGCCTCCAGCTCCAGCTGAATTTCGGGAGATTTTCGGAAGAACTTTTCTTCCGGGAGGTTTTCGGGAGGGGCGCTGAATTTTGGGAGTTGGCAAGTATGTGCGGCGGGACTCGTGGGACTGGAACCTGGAGAGGTATTTTGGACACAATTGGGACTTCTGAACATTTTGGCTACCTTATCCCCTTCTCTACCCCGCCTTCCTGCGCACCATTGCTGGGTGTGTTTCGGACATTTGGAGAAAAATAGTTTCAATCATGTTTTACTCAATATAGGTCATCAAATGTCGGAAACAAGCTGTAATATCTTACTAAGAACATTTTGGAGCAAAACCCTTAAAACAACATAAAATCTGCTTAGTGAGAATAATGAAGCATTTAAGTCTCACCTTAAAACTCATCTGTATACTCTAGCCTTTAAATAGACCTCCTTTTTAGACCAGTTGATCTGCCGCTTCTTTTCTTTCTCCTATGTCCCCCCCTCCCTTGTGGAGGGGGTCCGGTCCGATGACCATGGATGAAGTACTGACTGTCCAGAGTCGAGACCCAGGATGGACCGCTCGTCGGGACCCAGGATGGACCGCTCGCCTGTATCGGTTGGGGACATCTCTACGCTGCTGATCCGCTTGAGATGGTTTCCTGTGGACGGGACTCTCGCTGCTGTCTTGGAGCCACTATGGATTGAACTTTCACAGTATCATGTTAGACCCGCTCGACATCCATTGCTTTCGGTCCCCTAGAGGGGGGGGGGTTGCCCACATCTGAGGTCCTCTCCAAGGTTTCTCATAGTCAGCATTGTCACTGGCGTCCCACTGGATGTGAATTCTCCCTGCCCACTGGGTGTGAGTTTTTCCTTGCCCTTTTGTGGGTTCTTCCGAGGATGTTGTAGTCGTAATGATTTGTGCAGTCCTTTGAGACATTTGTGATTTGGGGCTATATAAATAAACATTGATTGATTGATTGATTGATCTTATCTGACAGAAAATAAACAAACCTTATTTGAGATCTTATTTAGATTTCAGTTTTTGCAGCGTGCAAAAGGGAAATAACCCGAGCACCTTTGATGATTCACAGCGACGATAATGATGTCATGACATCATTACCGAAGTGTCAGCACTTTGATAAAAATAAACTACAGTTGAAAAAAATAAATTAAAATGCTGAATTTAAGAAATCAAAATAACATCAGCGCGGATGCTGAACTCTGTCCGATGATGGATTGCTCCCAATAACCCGCTAATCACATTAATGTTCAAATACGGCATGGAGGTAATTATTGGATTAGAGACGCCTGCTCCCTGACGGCGGACATGATCAGAATAAAAGTCCGAAAGGTCAAGGTGGTAGAAACTCGTTAGGGATTCTATTTTAATAAGACTTTGAGGTGAATGCAGGCTACACTTTGCCATGTGACATACAATCTGCATCCGCTTTCTCTTTATATCAATCAATGTTTATTTTCTACAGCCCTTAATCGCAGGCGTCTCAAAGGGCTGCACAAGCCACAACGACATCCTCGGTTCAGATCCCACATGAGGGCAAGGAAAAACTCACAACCCAGTGGGATGTCGATGAGAAACCTTGGAGAGGACCGCAGATGTGGGTGACCGGATGCAATGGACGCCGAGTGGGTCAAACGTAATATTGTGAGAGTCTAGTCCATAGTGGATCTAGCATAATAGTGAGAGTCCAGTCCATAGTGGATCTAACATAATATTGTGAGAATCCAGTCCATAGTGGATCTAACATAATATTGTGAGAGTGCAGTCCATAGTGGATCCAACATAATAGTGAGAGTCCAGTCCATAGTGGATCTAACATAATAGTGTGACAGTCCAGTCCATAGTGGATCTAACATAATAGTGTGAGAGTCCAGTCCATAGTGGATCTAACATAATAGTGAGAGTCCAGTCCATAGTGGATCTAACATAATAGTGTGAGTGTCCAGTCCATAGTGGATCCAACATAATAGTGAGAGTCCAGTCCATAGTGGATCTAACATAATAGTGTGACAGTCCAGTCCATAGTGGATCTAACATAATAGTGTGAGAGTCCAGTCCATAGTGGATCTAACATAATAGTGAGAGTCCAGTCCATAGTGGATCTAACATAATAGTGTGAGTGTCCAGTCCATAGTGGATCTGACATAATAGTCTGAGTCCAGTTCATCGTGGATCTAATATAATATTGTAAAAATTCAGTCCATAGTGGATCTAACATAATAGTGTGAGAGTCCAGTCCTTAGAGGATCTAACATAATAGTGAGAGTCCAGTCCATAGTGGATCTGACATAATAGTCTGAGTCCAGTTCATCGTGGATCTAATATAATATTGTAAAAATTCAGTCCATAGTGGATCTAACATAATAGTCTGAGAGTCCAGTCCATAGTGGATCTACCATAATAGTGAGAGTCCAGTCCATAGTGGATCTAACATAATAGTGACAGTCCAGTCCATATTGGATCTAACATAGTAGTTAGAAAGTCCAGTCCATAGTGGATCTAACATAATAGTTAGAGAGTTAAGTCCATAGTGGATCTAACATAATAGTTAGAGAGTTGAGTCCATAGTGGATCTAACATAATAGTGTGAGAGTCCAGTCCATAGTGTATCTAACATAATTGTGTGAGTCCAGTCCATAGTGGATCTAACATAATAGTGAGAGTCCAGTCCATAGTGGATCTAACATAATAGTGAGAGTCCAGTCCATAGTAGATCTAACATAATAGTCTGAGTCCAGTCCATAGTGGATCTAACATAATAGTGAGAGTCCAGTCCATAGTGGATCTAACATAATAGTGAGAGAGTCCAGTCCATAGTGGATCTAACATAATAGGGAGAGTCCAGTCCATAGTAGATCTAACATAATAGTGTGACAGTCCAGTCCATAGTGGATCTAACATAATAGTGAGAGAGTCCAGTCCATAGTGGATCTAACATAATAGGGAGAGTCCAGTCCATAGTAGATCTAACATAATAGTGTGACAGTCCAGTCCATAGTGGATCTAACATAATAGGGAGAGTCCAGTCCATCGTGGATCTAACTTAATAGTGAGAGAGTCCAGTCCATCGTGGATCTGACATAATAGTCTGAGTCCAGTCCATAGTGGATCTAACTTAATAGTGAGAGAGTCCAGTCCAGGGGTGCCCCCACTTTTTCTGCAGACGAGCTACTTTTCAATTGACCAACTCGAGGGGATCTACCTCATTTATATATATCATTTATATTTATTTATTTATGAAAGAGACATTTTTGTAAACAAGTTAAATGTGTTTAATGATAATACAAGCATGTGTAACACATATAGATGTCTTTCTTTCACAAAGACAAGAATATAAGTTGGTGTATTACCTGATTCTGATGACTTGCATTGATTGGAATCAGACAGTAATGATGATAACGCCCACATTTTCAAATGGAGGAGAAAAAAAGTTGTCCTTTCTGTACAATACCACATGAAAGTGGTTGCTTTTTGGCATCTAATTCATCCAGCTTCCATACACTTTACAAGAAAAACATTGGCGGCAAATTCCGTAGCTTGCTTGATTGACATTCACGGCACCCGAGGGTCTTGTGAGATGACGCTGGCTGCTGCCAGTTCATTATTATGAAAAAATGACAGAGAGGAAGGCCAGAAACACTTTTTATTTCAACAGACTTTCGCGCCGTCCCTTCCGTCAAAACTCTAAAGGCCGACTGCACATTTCCTATCTTCACAATAAAAGCCCTGCTTCATGCTGCCTGCGCTAACAAAATAAGAGTCTGGGAAAGCTGGCGTGCACAAGTGATGTGCACGCCAGCTTTCTGAGGGATCGCTTGTGCACGCCTGTTTTCCGAGACTCTGTATTTAGTTAGCGCAGGCAGCATGAAGCAGGGCTTTTATTGTGAAGACAGGAAATGTGCAGTCGGCCTTTAGAGTTTTGACGGAAGGTACGGCGTGAGAGTCTGTTGAAATAAAAAGTGTTTCTGGCCTTCCTCTCGGTCATATTTTCATAATAATGATCTTGCAGCAGCCAGCGTCATCTCACAAGACCCTCCGGTACCGTGAATGTCATTTAAGTGACGTCTTGGTGAAGATTGATGATCACTCATTTTTAGGTCTATTTTTTTTAAAAGCCTGGCTGGAGATGGACTGACACACCCCCCGCGGTCGACTGGTAGCTCGCGATCGAC
This sequence comes from Nerophis ophidion, assembly GCF_033978795.1. Classification (NCBI taxonomy): domain Eukaryota; kingdom Metazoa; phylum Chordata; class Actinopteri; order Syngnathiformes; family Syngnathidae; genus Nerophis; species Nerophis ophidion. The sequence goes on along the minus strand of NC_084633.1, from coordinate 19,422,095 downwards.
GTAATGGGCACCCCTGCTCTAGAAAAGCTGTGGTGGGACTTGAAGAAGACAGTTGCAGCACGCAAGCCCAAGAATATGAATGAACTGGAGGCCTTTGGGCTAAAATACCTGTAGATGCTTGCAAGAAGCTTATGTATCACCTTTGAAAGATGTCATTACTGCCAAAGTGTGTTCTACTAAGTACTAAAGATGCATGGAACTAAGGGGTTAAATCATTTTGTCAATGACATATTAAGAAAAAGGTCCTTTTTTGATCGTTGCAGCTTGTTTGTCTGCCAAATGACCCCCGACATATGTCGTGTTGACCTGACACATGGAGACCTGACCTTTGGGTTATCGCAACCCGGCAATGGACAGAAATCAAATTCAACTGGTGTTCCTTGCATGCAACTAAGTGAAATTACCTCAATATTAAGTCATTAAATCAAACAAAAAAAAAAAAAACAAACAAAAAAAAAAAAACTAGCTGTGAGCAGAAAACGACCACAGTTTGTGCTAATCATTATAGCTTAACATTTTTTTGTTTTGTTTTATCCACTTAATTGTGACTTGTCCAGCATTGGGTTTTTTAATCATTAATTTTCATGTAGCTCACAAATTAAATTTTTGCTACATATGACCACCACATTTTATAGCTTTCCACATAATTACTAACTATTTCAGCAAAAATTGCATGACGTCATAAAAGTACAACTTTCTATTTTTTGTTGTTGTTTTTACCAACAATAACCAATACATTTAATAGTCCATCCATCCATTTTCTACCGCTTATTCCCTTTCGGGGTCGCGGGGGGCGCTGGCGCCTATCTCAGCTACAATCGGGCGGAAGGCAGGGTACACCCTGGACAAGTCGCCACCTCATCGCAGGGCCAACACAGATAGACAGACAACATTCACACACTAGGGCCAATTTAGTGTTGCCAATCAACCTATCCCCAGGTGCATGTCTTTGGAAGTGGGAGGAAGCCGGAGTACCCGGAGGGAACCCACGCAGTCACGGGGAGAACATGCAAACTCCACACAGAAAGATCCCGAGCCTGGATTTGAACCCAGGACTGCAGGACCTTCGTATTGTGAGGCAGACGCACTAACCCCTCTGCCACCGTGAAGCCTACATTTAATAGTGTTCCACCTAATTTGCAACTTTTAGGGGGGAAAAAAAATTATTCCATTCTAAAAGTAGAGAACTATACTGTATATATTTTTTTTCCTCCAAAAAATGTTGTTTTTTTGTTGTTTTTATTTAAATTTTTTTGTCCTGTCCAGTTTCTCAGGCAAATCATATAGTTGATGTAGTTGCCCATATAGGCTGTTCAGATTTCCTTTACAAAAGAGAAGTGTAGGATACTTCTCTTGTTGTCTTATATGTATTTGACTTTATTAAATGTATTTAAAAGTCTGCGGGCTATAGACCGTTTTCCGTTCGGGCTCCAGTACTCTGGAATGCCCTCCCGGTAACAGTTTGAGATGCTACCTCAGTAGAAGCATTTAAGTCTCATCTTAAAACTCATCTGTATACTCTAGCCTTGAAATAGACCTCCTTTTTAGACCAGTTGATCTGCCGCTTCTTTTCTTTCTCCTATGTCCCCCCCTCCCTTGTGGAGGGGGTCCGGTCCGATGACCATGGATGAAGTACTGGCTGTCCAGAGTCGAGACCCAGGATGGACCGCTCGCCTGTATCGGTTGGGGACATCTCTACGCTGCTGATCCGCTTGAGATGGTTTCCTGTGGACGGGACTCTCACTGCTGTCTTGGAGCCACTATGGATTGAACTTTCACAGTATCATGTTAGACCCGCTCGACATCCATTGCTTTCGGTCCCCTAGAGGGGGGGGGTTGTCCACATCTGAGGTCCTCTCCAAGGTTTCTCATAGTCAGCATTGTCGCTGGCGTCCCACTGGATGTGAATTCTCCCTGCCCACTGGGTGTGAGTTTTCCTTGCCCTTTTGTGGGTTCTTCCGAGGATGTTGTAGTCGTAATGATTTGTGCAGTCCTTTGAGACATTTGTGATTTGGGGCTATATAAATAAACATTGATTGAAACATTGATTGATTTATATTATCATTCGGTGCAGGCGGGCTGTAGCAGGAGGGGATGGAAAGAGAAAAAAAAGGAAAACGGAGGGGGAAATTGTGGGGATTAGACAGGGAGACAAAAACAACAGCAAACAACAATAACAACAACAACAATAGGGCAACATCAGCACATACGATATGTACAAATGGTAAAATTGATAGCAAAGAAGCAGTTAGCGAAATACATAATAATACAGAAATGCCAATGAGCACATTTACACAACAAATGGAGCATTACAAATAACAATAGAGAGAGCGCTATTGATAATGAACAATACCAATAATTTACCTCTATCAACTGCAACAATACATATACGTAATGATAGCTAGTGATGAAAAATATCATCAATAAAACATCTTGTTTTCGTCAAAATAGACAAAGGATTTTGTAGTACCAGACTTTTCTGGCATAAATTGTTTTACCAAGAAGAGAGAGACCATTTTTCAAGTTCTTTGGGAAATACTATATGTGGAATTTTACAAAGCACATTACTGTTCGTACAAAATCCAACATTTGCGTAACATATTTTTACACATTTAATAGAGGTTTCACCAGTGAGTCCCCCACACCTACACCTGCTCAGTGACTTAGTGGTTAGAGCAGGGGTCTGCAACCTGTGGCTCTAAAGTGCCTCCTTAGTGGCTCCCTGGAGCTTTTCAAAAATGTATGAAAAGAGAAAAAGATGGGGAAAAAATATATTTTTGTTTTAAGAGGGTTTCTCTTGGATGACAATCCCACTATTTATACTAAACATGCTTTTCTAATGAGAGTATTTGGCGAGGGCCGTTTTGTCCTACTAATTTTGGCAGTCCTTGAACTCACCGGAGTTTGTTTACATGTACAATTTTCTCATTTTATGCCACTTTTTCTTTGTCTCATTTTGTCCAACAAACTATTTATGCTGTGTGTGAATGCACAAATGTGAGCTTTGTTGATGTTATTGACTTGTGTGGAGTGCGTGACTTCAAGCGAATCAATGCTAACATGCTATTTAGGATAGCTTTATTGGTATACCTGGGTTGGTAGAGAGGCCGTGCCAGCCATTTGAGGGTTCCAGGTTCGATTCCCGCTTCCGCCATCCTAGTCACTGCCGTTGTGTCCTTGGGCAAGACACTTTACCCACCTGCTCCCAGTGCCACCCACACCGGTTTAAATGTAACTTAGATATTGGGTTTCACTATGTAAAGCGCTTTGAGTCACTAGAGAAAAGCGCTATATAAATATAATTCACTTCACTTCACATTAACTTACAAACCCCGTTTCCATAGGAGTTGGAAAATTGTGTTTGATGTAAATATAAACGGAATACAATGATTAGCAAATCCTTTTCAACCCATGATTGGAAAATCAAGACAGCCATGACATTATGTTCTTTACAAGTGTATGTACACTTTCCACAACGACTGTACATACAGTATGTCTTAAAGGGGAACATTATCACCAAACCTATGTAAGCGTCAATATATACCTTGATGTTGCAGAAAAAAGACCATGTATTTTTTTTTACCGATTTCCGAACTCTAAATGGGTGAATTTTGGCAAATTAAACGCCTTTCTGTTTATGAAAATGTGGGCGTTATCATCATTACTGTCTGATTCCAATCAATGCAAGTCATCAGAATCAGGTAATACACCAACTTATATTCTTGTCTTCGTGAAAGAAAGACATCTATATGTGTTACACATGCTTGTATTATCATTAAACACATTTAACTTGTTTACAAAAATGTCTCTTTCATAAATAAATAAATATAAATGATATATATAAATGAGGTAGATCCCCTCGAGTTGGTCAATTGAAAAGTAGCTCGCCTGCAGAAAAAGTGTGGGCACCCCTGTTCTAGAGGATTTAGGTCTGGCGACTGTGAAGGCCACTCCAGAGTCTTCCCGCCCTTCTTCTGCAACCACTCTGATGTTGACTTGGAGGTATGCTTGGGATCCTTGTCCTGTTGGAAGGTCCAACGTCTCCCAAGCCTCAGCTTCCTCACTGACTTCATGACATTTGCAGCTAATATATCCTGCTAGGAAATAGAATTCATAATGCCTTGAACGGGCCGGAGATTCCCGGTACCTGAGGCAGAGAAACAGCCCCGGAGCATGATTGACCCCCCACCATGCTTAACAGTAGGAAAGGTGTTCTTCTCTTTGTAAGCTTCATTTTTTCTCCACCAGACATAACGTTGATTCATAAGCCCAAAGAGTTTCACTTTTGTCTCATTACTTCATAGAACAGTTTCCCAAAACCTTTGGGGTTTGTCAAGATGATTTTTGGCATACTGCAGTCTATTTTTTCTTGTGCCTGGTAGTCAGAAGTGGGGTGCGCCTGGGAGTTCTGGCATGGAGGCCTTCATCGCCTTAGTGTCTGGGACAAAACCTGCGTTCCCCCCTCTGCAATGTCCTGTTGTAGTTTCTCAGCTGTTACCCGAGGGGTTTTTCACCACTGTACGCTTCAAATACCGGACAGCAGTTGCACACAGCATCCTCTTTCCACTGTACGTGTGATGTTTTTATTTCCCTGCCTTCTCACTTGGTTGTGATTTGTCTCCTCAGCTCATTAGCCTCCAGCGAGGGGCGGACACTAGACACACCTACAAGTGAATTATATTTATATAGCGCTTTTCTCTAGTGACTCAAAGCGCTTTACATAGTGAAACCCAATATCTAAGTTACATTTAAACCAGTGTGGGTGGCACTGGGAGCAGGTGGGTAAAGTGTCTTGCCCAAGGACACAACGGCAGTGACTAGGATGGCGGAAGCGGGAATCGAACCTGCAACCCTCAAGTTGCTGGCACGGCCACTCTACTAACCGAGCTATACCGCCTACAACCACTTCCCACGGAGTATTAAAGCCCGTCACCCACGACTGGTCCTTGTCGGTTCATTTTTCTGTTCCTGCACCTCCCACGCTCCGTCAGACCGGTATGTTTCAATTCCACATTTGTGTATTTCCTAACCTTGTGATATCTTATTTTTTTGGCCTCACTGAGGCAGTAAAGACTTTTGCCTGTGCCCTTGTGCGTCCCGGCCTTCCCACTGCCAACCACTGCGGAACCGGCTTCAGTTAATGTACATGGTGTGCCCTTTATACCCCATCGCTTTACGTTGCACTTTTTGGACTGATTAAATATATTCCTCCTACCGGTAGGAGGCCACGGGGAAGACCCAGGACACGTTGGGAAGACTATGTCTCCCGGCTGGCCTGGGAACGCCTCGGGATCCCCCGGGAAGAGCTAGACGAAGTGGCTGGGGAGAGGGAAGTCTGGGCTTCCCTGCTTAGGCTGTTGCCCCCGCGACCCGACCTCGGATAAGCGGAAGAAGATGGATGGATAAATATATTCCCTTTTGTTATTCAAACTTGCCTCCCGTCTCTGCATCCCGGGGTCCCCCCTTCACCAGTTCTTAACAGTACGCTTCAAATACCGGACAGCAGTTGCACACAGCATCCACTTTCTACCACGCCCAGGTAGTGTTTCCACTGTGCCCTTTAGCTTTAAACTTGCAAATTATGCTCCCAACTGTGTCTCTTGGAATGTGTAAAGTCTTTGCTACTTTCTTACATCCATATCCTTTCTTATGAAGAGAAATGACCTCCTCTCTTGACTTCTTTGACCACTCCCTGGACTTCACCATGTTGCAAATACACCATTGACCATCTACAAGAAGCTGAGCGTCACAGTCTTTTTTAATCAGTTTAATTGTTGCTCGTTATGGTTCTAATCACATCTACAGGTGTTTTCAACACTTTATTGAAAATAACTTATTCAAATTCTGTTGTTAAGAGTTATGATCTTCAAGGGGTTGAATAATTTTGTCAATGAGATATTAAGAGAAACGACACTGTTTGGTCGTTTGATCGACAGGCGGATCGGTGCGGCGTCTTCAGTAATGCGGACGTTGTACCGATCCGTTGTGGTGAAGAAGGAGCTGAGCCGGAAGGCAAAGCTCTCAATTTACCGGTCGATCTACGTTCCCATCCTCACCTATGGTCATGAGCTTTGGGTCATGACCGAAAGGATAAGATCACGGGTACAAGCGGCCCAAATGAGTTTCCTGGTCTCTCCCTTAGAGATAGGGTGAGAAGCTCTGCCATCCGGGAGGAACTCAAAGTAAAGCCGCTGCTCCTCCACATGGAGAGGAGCCAGATGAGGTGGTTCGGGCATCTGGTCAGGATGCCACCCGAACGCCTCCCTAGGGAGGTGTTTAGGGCACGTCCAACCGGTAGGAGGCCACGGGGAAGACCCAGGACACGTTGGGAAGACTATGTCTCCCGGCTGGCCTGGGAACGCCTCGGGATCCCCCGGGAAGAGCTAGACGAAGTGGTTGGGGGGAGGGAAGTCTGGGTTTCCCTGCTTAGGCTGTTGCCCCCGCGACCCGACCTCGGATAAGCGGAAGATGATGGAAAATGGATGGATGGACACTGTTTGGTATGTTACAAAATATAATGTTGTCATTAAAGTTGCATGTGTCTATTTAATGCATCTTTATTTGATACGGAATAAATGTCCAACTTGCTAAAAGCCCAAAATTGTGTGGGGGTTGAATAATTTTGATCACAACTGTAACCAGCTCCCGTGTGTACGCACTTGTGTTCCATCCATCATCTTCCGCTTATCCGTGGTCGGGTCGCGGGGGCAACAGCCTAAGCAGGGAAACCCAGACTTCCCTCTCCCCAGCCACTTCGTCTAGCTCTTCCCGGGGGATCCCGAGGCGTTCCCAAGCCAGCCGGGAGACATAGTCTTCCCAACGTGTCCTGGGTCTTCCCCGTGGCCTCCTACCGGTTGGACGTGCCCTAAACACCTCCCTAGGGAGGCGTTCGGGTGGCATCCTGACCAGATGCCCGAACCACCTCATCTGGCTCCTCTCCATGTGGAGGAGCAGCGGCTTTACTTTGAGTTCCTCCCGGATGGCAGAGCTTCTCACCCTATCTCTAAGGGAGAGACCTGGAAACTCATTTGGGCCGCTTGTACCCGTGATCTTATCCTTTCGGTCATGACCCAAAGCTCATGACCATAGGTGAGGATGGGAACGTAGATCGACCGGTAAATTGAGAGCTTTGCCTTCCGGCTCAGCTCCTTCTTCACCACAACGGATCGGTACAACGTCCGCATTACTGAAGACGCCGCACCGATCCGCCTGTCGATCTCACCATCCACTCTTCCCTCACTCGTGAACAAGACTCCTAGGTACTTGAACTCCTCCACTTGGGGCAGGGTCTCCTCCCCAACCCGGAGATGGCACTCCAGCCTTTTCCGGACGAGAACCATGGACTCGGACTTGGAGGTGCTGATTCTCATTCCGGTCGCTTCACACTCGGCTGCAAACCGATCCAGTGAGAGCTGAAGATCCCGGTCAGATGAAGCCATCAGGACCACATCATCTGCAAAAAGCAGAGACCTAATCCTGCGGTCACCAAACCGGAACCCCTCAACGCCTTGACTGCGCCTAGAAATTCTGTCCATAAAAGTTATGAACAGAATGGGTGACAAAGGACAGCCTTGGCGGAGTCCAACCCTCATTGGAAATGTGTTCGACTTACTGCACTTGTGTTACAAAAGACTATTCGGCACAGCCGCCGCGTCGCCCGTCCTGTTTCCACGCCCTCCACGCTGTCTTTCCAAACAGAAAGGGAAAAATAAGGCCAGGACGGACGATGCACAAAAACAAAAACATTGCACAGGAGGGCGGACATTTCTCCCCGCATTCTAGTGGCGTGTGCGCGCATACTTGCGGGGTGAGTTGTCTTTGGCCGCCACTTTTCCTCCTGGAAGTCCATAATTAGACAGCTGCCGTGTACGCACGCCGCCAAGGAAGGATGAGGTTAAGGAGTGGAAGCTTCTTTTTTTTTTTCGCCACGAGGCTGCAGCCAAGGTTTAATTATAGAGGCCACGCCCCCGCTGGCCCCTGCTGAAACATTTCCTGTGATTAGACAAAATGATCGCTATTGATTGTACCAGCGAGCGAGTCATGTGTAATTGAACTCGAATAATTGCTTATTGACGACAGAGCTGCTCGCCGCCGCGTATGAAGGCTAGACGGAAGAGGTAGAAGACGGTGGAAAATCTTCGCCCGGATAGCGTGACACATGTGGACCCCGGTTGTGCACGAACGCTGACAAATGCAACTAAAATGCAGCATAAATAAACCCAAACAAAAAAATAGAAATCCTCTATAATAGCCAGTGGTGTCTGGAGCTAAAGTCATAGAGACGTTTCTTAAGCGCAAAAAATAGGACTAAAGTTGTGAAGCTGTGTTTTCAATTCATTTTAATGACAGTTTAGTTTGGAAACATCCATTCCATCCTTTCCATCTGAGGTCGGGTCACGAGGGTAGGAGCCTAAGCAGAGAAGGCCAGTGTAAGGAGGTGTGGCCTGTGGACCTGCAGCGAGGCTGGGTGTGCCGGGGCCGGCTACGAGATTGGCGACAGGCGCGTAGATGGCCCATCTGATTACCTGTCACTCTAAAAAAGGGCAGCAGCCGGGAAGGAAGAAGTTTAAGAAGTTGGAGTTGATGGTCGTGGAAATCTTCGCCCGGATAGCGTGACACATGTGGACCCCGGTTGTGCACGAACGCTGACAAATGCAACTAAAATGCAGCATAAATAAACCCAAACAAAAAAATAGAAATCCTCTATAATAGCCAGTGGTGTCTGGAGCTAAAGTCATAGAGACGTTTCTTAAGCGCAAAAAATAGGACTAAAGTTGTGAAGCTGTGTTTTCAATTCATTTTAATGACAGTTTAGTTTGGAAACATCCATTCCATCCTTTCCATCTGAGGTCGGGTCACGAGGGTAGGAGCCTAAGGAGAGAAGCCCAGTGTAAGGAGGTGTGGCCTGTGGACCTGCAGCGAGGCTGGGTGTGCCGGGGCCGGCTACGAGATTGGCGACAGGCGCGTAGATGGCCCATCTGATCACCTGTCACTCTAAAAAAGGGCAGCAGCCGGGAAAGAAGAGGTTTAAGAAGTTGGAGTTGATGGTCGTGGAAATCTTTGCCCGGAGAGCGTGACACATGTGCCACGGTAGGATCCCAGCATAAAAAAACCCAAGCAAAAAAATACCAATCCTCTATAGTAGCTAGTGGTGTGCAGTCAGGGCCAGCAAGGCCTTCTCTGTGCCCTTGGTAGCGGTCATGGTGCCGGTTGTTTGGTTGGCCATGCTCTCTTTATGCACAAACAAACAGAAAAAGTCTGGAGCTGAAGTCATAGAGACGTTTCTTAAGCGCAAAAAAATATGACTAAAGTCGTGAAGCTGTGTTTTCAATTCATTTTAAAGACAGTTTAGTTAGGAAAGATCCATCCCATCCTTTCCATCTGAGGTCGGGTCACGAGGGTAGGAGCCTAAGCAGAGGAGCCCAGTGTAAGGAGGTGTGGCCTGCGGACCTGCAGCGAGGCACGAGATCGGCGACAGGCATGTAGGTGGCCCACCTGATCACCTGTCACTCTATAAAGTGGCAGCAGCCGGGAAAGAAGAGGTTGGAGAAGTTGGAGTTGATGGTCGTGGAAATCTCTGTGCCCTTGGTAGCGGTCATGGTGCCGGTTGTTTGGTTGGCCATGCTCTCTTTAAGCACAAACAAACAGAAGAAGTCTGGAGCTGAAGTCATAGAGACGTTTCTTAAGCGCAAAAAAATATGACTAAAGTTGTGAAGCTGTGTTTTCAATTCATTTCAATGACAGTTTAGTTTGGAAACATCCATCCATCCGAGGTCGGGTCACGAGGGTAGGAGCCTAAGCAGAGGAGCCCAGTGTGAGGAGGCGTGGCCTGCGGACCTGCAGCGAGGCACGGTGTGCCGGGGCCGGCTCCGAGATCGGCGACAGGCGCGTAGATGGCCCATTTGATCACCTGTCACTCTAAAAAAGGGCAGCAGCCGGGAAAGAAGAGGTTTAAGAAGTTGGAGTTGATGGTCGTGGAAATCTTTGCCCGGAGAGCGTGACACATGTGCCACAGTAGGATCCCAGCATTAAAAAACCCAAGCAAAAAAATAGCAATCCTCTATAGTAGCCAATGGTGTGCAGTCAGGGCCAGCAAGGCCTTCTCTGTGCCCTTGGTGGCGGTCATGGTGCCGGTTGTTTGGTTGGCCATGCTCTCTTTATGCACAAACAAACAGAAGAAGTCTGGAGCTGAAGTCATAGAGACGTTTCTTAAGCGCAAAAAATTATGACTAAAGTTGTGAAGCTGTGTTTTTAATTCATTCCATCCTTCCATCCATCCAAGGTCGGGTCACGAGGGTAGGAGCCTAAGCAGAGGAGCCCAGTGTGAGGAGGCGTGGCCTGCGGACCTGCAGCGAGGCACGGGATCAGCGACAGGCGCCTAGATGGCCCATCTGATCACCTGTCACTCTATAAAGTGGCAGCAGCCGGGAAAGAAGAGGTTGGAGAAGTTGGAGTTGATGCTCGTGGAAATCTCTGTGCCCTTGGTAGCGGTCATTGAGCCGGTTGTTTGGTTGGCCATGCTCTCTTTATGCACAAACAAACAGAAAAAGTCTGGAGCTGAAGTCATAGAGACGTTTCTTAAGCGCAAAAAAATATGACTAAAGTTGTGAAGCTGTGTTTTCAATTCATTTCAATGACAGTTTAGTTTGGAAACATCCATCCTTCCATCCATCCAAGGTCGGGTCACGAGGGTAGGAGCCTAAGCAGAGGAGCCCAGTGTGAGGAGGCGTGGCCTGCGGACCTGCAGCGAGGCACGAGATCAGCGACAGGCGCGTAGATGGCCCACCTGATCACCTGTCACTCTATAAAATGGCAGCAGCCGGGAAAGAACAGGTTGGAGAAGTTGGAGTTGATGGTCGTGGAAATCTCTGTGCCCTTGGTAGCGGTCATGGTGCCGGTTGTTTGGTTGGCCATGCTCTCTTTATGCACAAACAAACAGAAGAAGTCTGGAGCTGAAGTCATAGAGACGTTTCTTAAGCGCAAAAAATAGGACTAAAGTTGTGAAGCTGTGTTTTCAATTCATTTTAATGACCGTTTAGTTTGGAAACATCCATCCTTCCATCCATCCAGGGTCGGGTCACGAGGGTAGGAGCCTAAGCAGAGGAGCCCAGTGTGAGGAGGCGTGGCCTGCGGACCTGCAGCGAGGCACGGTGTGCCGGGGCCGGCTCCGAGATCGGCGACAGGCGCGTAGATGGCCCATCTGATCACCTGTCACTCTATAAAATGGCAGCAGCCGGGAAAGAAGAGGTTGGAGAAGTTGGAGTTGATGGTCGTGGAAATCTCTGTGCCCTTGGTAGCGGTCATGGTGCCGGTTGTTTGGTTGGCCATGCTCTCTTTAAGCACAAACAAACAGAAGAAGTCTGGAGCTGAAGTCATAGAGACGTTTCTTAAGCGCAAAAAAATATGACTCAAGTTGTGAAGCTGTGTTTTCAATTCATTTTAATGACAGTTTAGTTAGGAAAGATCCATCCCATCCTTTCCATCTGAGGTCGGGTCACGAGGGTAGGAGCCTAAGCAGAGGAGCCCAGTGTGAGGAGGCGTGGCCTGCGGACCTGCAGCGAGGCACGGTGTGCCGGGGCCGGCTCCGAGATCGGCGACAGGCGCGTAGATGGCCCATCTGATCACCTGTCACTCTATAAAGTGGCAGCAGCCGGGAAAGAAGAGGTTGGAGAAGTTGGAGTTGATGGTCGTGGAAATCTCTGTGCCCTTGGTAGCGGTCATGGTGCCGGTTGTTTAAAACTAGTTAAAACTCTACTATGCAAAGCGAATGCCAATTATCAACAACATCCAGAAACGCCGCCAGCTTCTCTGGGCCCCGAGCTCATCCAAGACGGAGTGATGCAAAGTGGAAAAGTGTTCTGTGGTCTGACGAGTCCACATTTCAAATTGTTTTTGGAAACAGTGGACATTGTGAGCCTCCTGACCCAAGAGGAAAATAACTATCCGGATTGTTATAGGTGCAAAGTTGAAAAGCCAGCATCTTTGATGGTATGGGGGTGTATTAGTGCCCAAGGCATGGGTAACTTACACATCTGTGAAGGCACCATTAATGCTGAAAGGTACATACAGGTTTTGGAGCAAAATCAACTCACCATTATATCAAGGACGCCCCTGCTTATTTCAGCAAGACAATACCAAGCATTATGGCTCGTGCAACCCTTTGAGACACTCGTGATTCCGGGCTATATACACGTATCAATCGGTTGATTTTTTTCAAAAATGTGTAAAACTAGTTAAAACTCTACTATGCAAAGCGAATGCCAATTATCAACAACATCCAGAAACGCCGACGGCTTCTCTGGGCCCCGAGCTCATCTAAGACGGAGTGATGCAAAGTGGAAAAGTGTTCTGTGGTCTGACGAGTCCACATTTCAAATTGTTTTTGGAAACAGTGGACATTGTGAGCCTCCTGACCCAAGAGGAAAATAACTATCCGGATTGTTATAGGTGGAAAGTTGAAAAGCCAGCATCTTTGATGGTATGGGGGTGTATTAGTGCCCAAGGCATGGGTAACTTACACATCTGTGAAGGCACCATTAATGCTGAAAGGTACATACAGGTTTTGGAGCAAAATCAACTCACCATTATATCAAGGACGCCCCTGCTTATTTCAGCAAGACAATACCAAGCATTATGGCTCGTGCAACCCTTTGAGACACTCGTGATTCCGGGCTATATACGTATCAATCGGTTGATTTTTTTCAAAAATGTTTAAAACTAGTTAAAACTCTACTAGGCAAAGCAAATGCCAATTATCAACAACATCCAGAAACGCCGAAGGCTTCTCTGGGCCCTGAACTCATCTAAGACGGAGTGATGCAAAGTGGAAAAGTGTTCTGTGGTCTGACGAGTCCACATTTCAAATTGTTTTTGGAAACAGTGGACATTGTGAGCCTCCTGACCCAAGAGGAAAATAACTATCCGGATTGTTATAGGTGGAAAGTTGAAAAGCCAGCATCTGTGATGGTATGGGGGTGTATTAGTGCCCAAGGCATGGGTAACTTACACATCTGTGAAGGCACCATTAATGCTGAAAGGTACATACAGCTTTTGGAGCAAAATCAACGCACCATTATCAAGGACGCCCCTCCTTATTTCAGCAAGACAATACCAAGCATTGTGGCTCGTGCAACCCTTTGAGACACTCGTGATTCCGGGCTATATACGTATCAATCGGTTGATTTTTTTCAAAAATGTTTAAAACTAGTTAAAACTCTACTATGCAAAGCGAATGCCAATTATCAACAACATCCAGAAACGCCGACGGCTTCTCTGGGCCCCGAGCTCATCTAAGACGGAGTGATGCAAAGTGGAAAAGTGTTCTGTGGTCTGACGAGTCCACATTTCAAATTGTTTTTGGAAACAGTGGACATTGTGAGCCTCCTGACCCAAGAGGAAAATAACTATCCGGATTGTTATAGGTGCAAAGTTGAAAAGCCAGCATCTTTGATGGTATGGGGGTGTATTAGTGCCCTAGGCATGGGTAACTTACACATCTGTGAAGGCACCATTAATGCTGAAAGGTACATACAGCTTTTGGAGCAAAATCAACTCACCATTATCAAGGACGCCCCTGCTTATTTCAGCAAGACAATACCAAGCATTATGGCTCGTGCAACCCTTTGAGACACTCGTGATTCCGGGCTATATACGTATCAATCGGTTGATTTTTTTCAAAAATCTTTAAAACTAGTTAAAACTCTACTATGCAAAGCGAATGCCAATTATCAACAACATCCAGAAACGCCGACGGCTTCTCTGGGCCCCGAGCTCATCTAATATGGACTGATGCAAAGTGTTCTCTGGTCTGACTGTGCTCAGACCAAAGAACGGGCAAAATATTAGTTCCCTCCCCTGAAGTGAAGTGAATTATATTTATATAGCGCTTTTTCTCTAGTGACTCAAAGCACTTTACATAGTGAATCCCAATATCTAAGTTACATTCAAACCAGTGTGGGTGGCACTGGGAGCAGGTGGGTAAAGTGTCTTGCCCAAGGACACAACGGCAGTGACTAGGATGGCGGAAGCGGGAATCGAACCTGCAACCGTCAAGTTGCTGGCACGGCCACTCTACCAACCGAGCTAAACCTTCCTAGTCAATGTTGTCATAGGGTGTCTTGAGAAGTCACCCACATCTGCGGTCCTCTCCAAGATTTCTCATCCTCATCCCACCGGGTTGAGTTTTTCCTTGCCCCGATGTGGGATCTGAACCGAGGATTGATTGCAACTTTTATTAGTAGATTGCACAGTACAGTACATATTCCGTACAATTGACCACTAAATGGTAACACCCGAATAAGTTTTTCAACTTGTTGTTAATCAATTCATGGATGTCGAGCAACGTTATCACGGACGCCCCTGCTTATTTCAGCAAGACAATGCTTTAGGGCTATATGAATAAACATTGACTGATTGATTGATGAAAATAAAACCCAAGAGTTGCAGATATCAAAGTGCACTGAGCCGATCGATAAGAGTGAACCACCTGGTGACCTGTGGGTCAACTCGGGTAATCGTCAATACGAGCTCCGTATCGCACCACAAGTCCATCGATCTTCTCTCACATTGCTCGGGAGAAATAACCCGGCAAAGTGCTAACTTTGCACCGTGCATCCTGCTGACTCGGCGCTTACTCCCATATTTCATATCCACACTTTCCAATCCTTTGTCGTAATAATGAGAAATACATAGACTATGGACCGGAGGCAACATCCTGTGAGCCGTGGGAGAAGATCTGAAAGGCAGTTTCACAAGGTCAAAGCCCTTTTTTTTTTTTTTTTTTGGACATGTCTGTCTCATTGTGTCACTCTCGGGCTGTTTGTGTTGCGAGTGAACCCAGACAGCCTTAGAGTTACGCAATGGCTCGGTGGTTACAGGGCAGAATGTTACACCGCCCTCATGTCACCGTGGTAGCCGGCATGTAATCACACGGAAAAAATAAGTTGTTTTTTTGTGACTCAGCCTAAAGTGAAAACCCCGTTTCCATATGAGTTGGGAAATTGTGTTAGATGTAAATATAAACAGACTACAATGATTTCAACATCTACCACAGAAGCGAAAGCCATTTATCAACAACATCCAGAAACGCCGCTGGCTTCTCTGGGCCCGAGATCATCTAAGATGGACTGATGCAAAGTGGAAAAGTGTTCTGTGGTCTGACTTTTCAAAATACAAACCCCGTTTCCCTATGAGTTGGGAAATTGTGTCATATGTAAATATAAACGGAATACAAAGATTTGCTAATCATTTTCAACCCATATTCAGTTGAATGCACTACAAAGACAAGTTTTTTGATGTTCAAACTCATGAACTTCATTTTTTTTGCGAATAATAATTAACTTTGAATATTATGGCTGCAACACGTGCCAAAGTAGTTAGGAAAGGGCATGTTCACCACTGTGTTACATCACCTTTTCTTTTAACAACACTCAATAAACGTTTGGGAACTGAGGAAACTAATTGTTGAAGCTTTGAAAGTGGAATTCTTTCCCATTCTTGTTTTATGTAGAGCTTCAGTCCTTCAACAGTCCGGGGTCTCCGCTGTCGTATTTTACGCTTCATAATGCACCACACATTTTCCATGGGAGACAGGTCTGGACTGCAGGCGGGCCAGGAAAGTACCCGCACTCTCTTTTTACGAAGCCACGCTGTTGTAACACGTGCTGAATATGGCTTGGCATTGTCTTGCTGAAATAAGCAGGGGCGTCCATGAAAAAGACGGCGCTTAGATGGCAGCATATGTTGTTCCAAAACCTGTATGTACCTTTCAGCATTAATGGTGCCTTCACAGATGTGTAAGTTACCCATGCCTTGGGCACTAATGCACCCCCATACCATCACACATGCTGGCTTTTCAACATTGCGTCGATAACAGTCTGGATGGTTCGCTTCCCCTTTGGTCCGGATGACACAATATCAAATATTTCCAAAAACAATTTGAAATGTGGACTCATCAGACCACAGAACACTTTTCCACTTTGCATCAGTCCGTCTTAGATGATCTCGGGCCCAGAGAAGCCAGCGGCATTTCTGGATGTTGTTGATAAATGGCTTTCGCTTAGCATAGTAGAGCTTTAACTTGCACTTACAGATGTAGCGACCAACTGTATTTAGTGACAGTGGTTTTCTGAAGTGTTCCTGAGCCCATGTGGTGATATCCTTTAGAGATTGATGTTGGTTTTTGATACAGTGCCGTATGAAGGATCGAAGATGACGGTCATTCAATGTTGGTTTCCGGCCATGCCGCTTACGTGGAGTGATTTCTCCAGATTCTCTGAACCTTTTGATGATATTATGGAGCGTAGATGTTGAAATACCTAAATTTCTTGCAATTGCACTTTGAGAAACGTTGTTCTTAAACTGTTTGACTATTTGCTCACGCAGTTGTGGACAAAGGGGTGTACCTCGCCCCATCCTTTCTTGTGAAAGACTGAGCATTTCATGGAAGCTGTTTTTATACCCAATCATGGCACCCACCTGTTCCCAATTAGCCTGCACACCTGTGGGATGTTCCAAATAAGTGTTTGATGAGCATTCCTCAACTTTATAAGTATTTTTTGCCTCCTTTCCCAACTTATGTCTCACGTTTTGTTGGCTTTAAATTCTAAAGTTAATGATTATTTGCACACAAAAAAAATGTTTATGAGTTTCAACATCAAATATGTTGTCTTTGTAGCATATTCAACTGAATATGGGTTGAAAAGGATTTGCAAATCATTGTATTCTGTTTATATTTACATCTAACACAATTTCCCAACTCCTATTAAAACGGGGTTTGTATTTTGGATAAGCTTGCGTTTTAACAGCCAAACAGGTAAAATTGTAAGAGAGCTAAGTAAGTCACTTTGCGTACTCAATTAAACACTGCCTGCATAAGACAACATAAAAATGGTGAATCTATTTTGATATCTTAGTTCAGGCATGTCTAATTCGGGGGAGGTGAGAGCGTCTGATAAGTTATAGCATGTGTCAAACTCTGGCCCATGGGCAATATTTGTATCATGTTAGACCCGCTCGACATCCATTGCTTTCGGTCCCATCTGAGGTCCTCTCCAAGGTTTCTCATAGTCAGCATTGTCACTGGCGTCCCACTGGATGTGAATTCTCCCTGCCCACTGGGTTTGAGTTTTCCTTGCGCTTTTGTGGGTTCTTCCGAGGATGTCGTAGTCGTAATGGTTTGTACAGTCCTTTGAGACATTTGTGATTTGGGGCTATATAAATAAACATTGATTGATTGATTGTAGCTGAGATAGGCGCCAGCGCCCCCCGCGACCCCGAAAGGGAATAAGCGGTAGGAAATGGATGGATGGATGATTGATTGATTGACATTTTGGCAGAACATCCGGACCGTAGCACAGCATAAACTCAACAGAAGAAATACCCAGAACCCCTTGCAGTACAATGAGTATGTAGCTTTACAATGTGATTATAAAGCTACATAAGCCTTGCTTGTTCAATATTCAATGCGAAAACTTGTTTGGGTCCCTATTAAAAGGTTCATTTGCTCAACCTTGGCCCGCGGCTTTGTTCAGTTTTAAATTTTGGCCCACTCTGTATTTGAGTTTGACACCCCTGCCCTAGAGGGTTGGGGGTTGCCCACATCTGAGGTCCTCTCCAAGGTTTCTCATAGTCAGCATTGTCACTGGCGTCCCACTGGGTGTGAGTTTTCCTTGCCCTTTTGTGGGTTCTTCCGAGGATGTCGTAGTCGTAATGGTTTGTGCAGTCCTTTGAGACATTTGTGATTTAGGGCTAAATAAATAAACATTGATTGATTGACATTTTGGCAGAACATCCGCACCGTAGCACAACATAAACTCAACAGAAGAAATACCCAGAACCCCTTGCAGTACAATGAGTATGTAGCTTTATAATGTGATTATAAAGCTACATAAGCCTTGCTTGTTCAATATTCAATGCACAACTTGTTTGGGTCCCTATTAAAAGGTTCATTTGCTCAACCTTGGCCCGCGGCTTTGTTCAGTTTTAAATTTTGTCCCACTCTGTATTTGAGTTTGACACCCCTGCCCTAGAGGGTTGGGGGTTGCCCACATCTGAGGTCCTCTCCAAGGTTTCTCATAGTCAGCATTGTCACTGGCGTCCCACTGGGTGTGAGTTTTCCTTGCCCTTTTGTGGGTTCTTCCGAGGATGTCGTAGTCGTAATGGTTTGTACAGTCCTTTGAGACATTTGTGATTTAGGGCTATGTAAATAAACATTGATTGATTGATTGATTGACATTTTGGCAGAACATCCGCACCGTAGCAAAACATAAACTCAACAGAAGTAATACCCAGAACCCCTTGCAGTACCATGAGTATGTACCTTTACAATGTGATTATAAAGCTACATAAGCCTTGCTTGTTCAATATTCAATGCAAAACTTGTTTGGGTCCCTATTAAAAGGTTCATTTGCTCAACCTTGGCCCGCGGCTTTGTTCAGTTTTAAATTTTGGCCCACTCTCTATTTGAGTTTGACACCCCTGCCCTAGATGGTTGGGGGTTGCCCACATCTGAGGTCCTCTCCAAGGTTTCTCATAGTCAGCATTGTCCCTGGCGTCCCACTGGGTGTGAGTTTTCCTTGGCCTTTTGTGGGTTCTTCCGAGGATGTCGTAGTCGTAATGGTTTGTGCAGTCCTTTGAGACATTTGTGATTTAGGGCTATGTAAATAAACATTGATTGATTGACATTTTGGCAGAACATCCGCACCGTAGCACAACATAAACTCAACAGAAGAAATACCCAGAATCCCTTGCAGTACAATGAGTATGTAGCTTTATAATGTGATTATAAGCCTTGCTTGTTCAATATTCAATGCGAAAACTTGTTTGGGTCCCTATTAAAAGGTTCATTTGCTCAACCTTGGCCCGCGGCTTTGTTCAGTTTTACATTTTGGCCCACTCTGTATTTGAGTTTGACACCCCTGAGTTCTAGCAAGCCTAAACTGTTGTTCTTTCCATGCTTAAAATAAACAAAAAGCCTCCGATATTTTTGCAAATCTGAAAACAAACCCCCCCCCAAAAAAAAACATCATTCTTTATGTTGTCATCAGCAGTTTTAAGGCCGGGCAAGTAAAACATGACTATATTGGGCTTTGATGACATCACCTTCAACTTGCGGCGACATTGATGTTATTTTGTTATCGTGTTCCATGTCGAGGAATGGAAGCCGCGATAATATCAAAATGCAACGCCCGTCCGCTCGCCCGTTGGATTTTTTATGAGGTTTCGGAAAAATACGCGCTTACCGCGGCGGAATATGATCCCCGAGAGGCAGACGTGATGAAGCGACATGGATGACGACAAGCCTCCGTCCTCTGACAGCAGCTCAGGTGCGTCACACACCGGATTTTGAACATTTTCAAGGAAAGCGCTCATCATTGTGCTGAAAATCCTCCAGAATTAACCTTTTTTCCCCCCTCAACTTTTATCACTTATTATGCACATTATTCATTTCCCACATTCACACAAATGCTCCTGTTTAATTTTTTTGGAACAAGTTTGAGCATTTTTAAAAGGTTTAACATTGACGTATTTAACATATCTTACAATCTGAGACCAAGAGACAAGACAACCACTTACAGCAGGGGTGTCCAAACTATTTCCATTGAGGGCCACGCTGAAAAATTAAAGCATTCTGAAATGTTTCATTTTCGAAACCAATACAATACACAGTGGGGCCAAAAAAAGTATTTAGTCAAGTTCTCCCACTTCAAATGATGACAGAGGTCTGTCATTTTCATCATAGGTACACTTCAACTGTGAGAGACAGAATGTGGAAAAAAATCCCAGGAATTTTAAAGAATTTATTAGTAAATTATAGTGGAAAATAAGTATTTGGTCAACCATTCAAAGCTCTCACTGATGGAAGGAGGTTTTGGCTCCAAATCTCACGATACATGGCCCCATTCATTCTTTCCTTAACACGGATCAATCGTCCTGTCCCCTTAGCAGAAAAACAGCCCCAAAGCATGATGTTTCCACCCCCATGCTTCACAGTAGGTATGGTGTTCTTGGGATGCAACTCAGTATTCTTCTTGAGTTTATAGGAAAAAGTTCTATTTTGGTTTCATCCGACCACATGACATTCTCCCAATCCTCTGCTGTATCATCCATGTATCCATTTTGGTATAAACTCAACTGGTCGTGTTTGGAGGAAGAAGAATACTGAGTTGCATCCCAAGAACACCATACCTACTGTGAAGCATGGGGGTGGAAACATCATGCTTTGGGGCTGTTTTTTCTGCTAGAACTAACCTTCCCCGCCCCAATCGAGTTTTATCACTTATTATGCACATTATTCATTTCCCACATTCACACAAATGCTCCTGTTTAATTTTTTGGGAACAAGTTTGAGCATTTTTAAAAGGTTTAACATTGACGTATTTAACATTACTTACAATCTGAGACCAAGAGACAAGACAACCACTTACAGCAGGGGTGTCCAAACTATTTCCATTGAGGGCCACACTGAAAAATTAAAGCATTCTGAAATGTTTCATTTTCGAAACCAATACAATACACAGTGGGGCCAAAAAAGTATTTAGTCAAGTTCTCCCACTTCAAATGATGACAGAGGTCTGTCATTTTCATCATAGGTACACTTCAACTGTGAGAGACAGAATGTGGAAAAAAATCCCAGGAATTTTAAAGAATTTATTAGTAAATGATGGTGGAAAATAAGTATTTGGTCAACCATTCAAAGCTCTCACTGATGGAAGGAGGCTTTGGCTCCAAATCTCACGATACATGGCCCCATTCATTCTTTCCTTAACACGGATCAATCGTCCTGTCCCCTTAGCAGAAAAACAGCCCCAAAGCATGATGTTTCCACCCCCATGCTTCACAGTAGGTATGGTGTTCTTGGGATGCAACTCAGTATTCTTCTTGAGTTTATAGCAAAAAGTTCTATTTTGGTTTCATCTGACCACATGACATTCTCCCAATCCTCTGCTGTATCATCCATGTATCCTTTTTGGTATAAACTCAACTGGTCGTGTTTGGAGGAAGAAGAATACTGAGTTGCATCCCAAGAACACCATACCTACTGTGAAGCATGGGGGTGGAAACATCATGCTTTGGGGCTGTTTTTTCTGCTAGAATTAACCTTCCCCGCCCCAATCGAGTTTTATCACTTATTATGCACAATATTCCTTTCCCACATTCACACAAATGCTCCTGTTTAATTTTTTTGGAACAAGTTTGAGCATTTTTAAAAGGTTTAACATTGACGTATTTAACATAACTTACAATCGGAGACCAAGAGACAAGACAACCACTTACAGCAGGGGTGTCCAAACTATTTCCATTGAGGGCCACGCTGAAAAATTAAAGCATTCTGAAATTTTTCATTTTCGAAACCAATACAATACACAGTGGGGGCAAAAAAAGTATTTAGTCAAGTTCTCCCACTTCAAATGATGACAGAGGTCTGTCATTTTCATCATAGGTACACTTCAACTGTGAGAGACAGAATGTGGAAAAAAATCCCAGGAATTTTAAAGAATTTATTAGTAAATTATAGTGGAAAATAAGTATTCAGTCAACCATTCAAAGCTCTCACTGATGGAAGGAGGTTTTGGCTCCAAATCTCACGATACATGGCCCCATTCATTCTTTCCTTAACACGGATCAATCGTCCTGTCCCCTTAGCAGAAAAACAGCCCCAAAGCAGGATGTTTCCACCCCCATGCTTCACAGTAGGTATGGTGTTCTTGGGATGCAACTCAGTATTCTTCTTCCTCCAAACACGACCAGTTGAGTTTATACCAAAATGGATACATGGATGATACAGCAGAGGATTGGGAGAATGTCATGTGGTCAGATGCTAAACTCGTCGTGTTTGGAGGAAGAAGAATACTGAGTTGCATCCCAAGAACACCATACCTACTGTGAAGCATGGGGGTGGAAACATCATGCTTTGGGGCTGTTTTTCTGCTAAGGGGACAGGACGATTGATCCGTGTTAAGGAAAGAATGAATGGGGCCATGTATCGTGAGATTTGGAGCCAAAACCTCCTTCCATCAGTGAGAGCTTTGAATGGTTGACCAAATACTTATTTTCCACCATAATTTACTAATAAATTCTTAAAAATTCCTGGGATTTTTTTCCACATTCTGTCTCTCACAGTTGAAGTGTTACAGACCTCTGTCATCCTTTGAAGTGGGAGAACTTGCACAATCGCTGGCTGACTAAATACTTTTTGGCCCCACTGTACATATATATTTTTTACCTTTAGGGTTCCCCTCAAGTTTGGTCTCAGGGACATAAAAGGGTCTCAGTCATTAAAAATGTTAAATCAGTCATAAGTTGTTGTTTTTTTTTTACAATGCTTAAATCTCCAAATCAACTTTAGGCATATCTGTCGATATAAATGTATTTATTTTTTCAAATTTTATATTTTTTGGTCAAATCCATTTTCTTGGCAAAGAGACAATATAGGCAATATTTTAGTATTATATAATCAATATAACAACATTGATTTTGAGCAATGAAAAATCAAAAAAATTCTTGGTGAGCCATAAAAGTATTAAAAATTTGACATACATTTTGTTTCCAATGCTTGATCCTCTAGATCAGGGGTCACCAAGAGCTATTTCTTGGGTACTGATTGATGCGAAGGGCTACCAGTTTGATACACACTTCAATAAATTGCCAAAATTAGCCAATTTGCTCAATTTACCTTATATCCATCCATCCATTTTCTACCGCTTATTCCCTTTTGGGGTCGCGGGGGGCGCCGGTGACTATCTCAG